>NC_081330.1:20923636-21226666 GCF_026419965.1 Kogia breviceps
TTGGTTAGTGAAATCATCTTGTTTTAAACTTTTATATTTTTTAAAGCATAAATTATTTTTTATTTTAAACCATTTTAGAGATATCCTGTAGCTATAGTCTCTGACTAAAAATTATAGAGTTTCAAAAAAATCTGGTATCACTTTCATCAATTGGAAAGTGCTCAGAAAAATAGCATTATGTACTGCCTTCTTAGTCACATTAAAAAAATGTGTAGATAAACTTATACCGCAGAAAACTCATGTTTATTTTTTAGAAGAAAAAGTCATTGAAAACAAACAAACAAACAAACATTTCCTGATTTTTATGTTTCCAATAGTCCACGCTATAGTGTTGAGTTTGATTCTCGTTGCTGGAATCTCCAGACATCACGACTGGTTTCCATTATATCCAAACTCTAACCTTCACAGGTTCTGAAGCAATCTGACCCTAGGGTAGGAGAAGTAAAAAGACCAGTGATTCCTAGATCATCCGCTTACTTACCACCAAGTCAACTTCCTTCTTGTCCAATTTTGAACTGATGCTCTGTTCCCCAAATTTGGCTCTTGTATTCTTTCTTGTGATCAAACAACCACCTTCTTCTTTAGTTCCCTTAATTGTACATCTGTTTTGTTCCTCATGCCTGAATTCTAACCTTGATATCCATGTTCTCCAGCAAATTGGGTTCTATCTTGATCTTGGTCCTTCCAATTTTCTACAGATTTTTACTCTGTACCATGGTCTTAATATTTGTGGAGCCACTACCTATTGTCAGAGTTCTAGGACAAGAATGTACATACCTGAAAAATGTTTAATATTTAACTCCTTGGAAAGATGCCCTAATTTGTTGTGTTTGTTTCTAGACTCCCTTGGACCTTTCAGATATAAATTTCCTATGTTCCTATTTGTCTAGACTTCCTTAATCTGTTGTTCCACATTACCTTCTAATCTCCTAGTCTCTAATTCTCAGTCATTCACTTTCTGGGTCATCACCCCATAAATATGGATTCGCATCTCCATTGAATCTAGTAATAGCTGATAACTGATACATATAACATGATCTAATAGCTCATAATTGTAAAATATTGACAATTAAAATACTCTTTAAACAAATAGTTTGTGCTGACCTTTTTAACCCATTAGTTAAAGAATATTTAAGCATAATTTATTAGCAATCTATTACTATAGTGAAGGCTTTATAATTTTGTCCCACCAAAGAAAAATGCCTCTTTTAAAATAAGTTTCGGTTACTACTTCAAATGTATGCTTTTTCATAATTTCTTTGTATATCAACTGGAATGCTGCAATGTCAGACAATCTCCTGATCTGTAAAATGGTATTATTATGATTTTAACATGAGATAGTACATGCAGTGTGCATGGAACCTGGCACCTAGTAAACACTCAAAACGTTAGCTAATAGTAGTGCTATTGGAAATAGAAATACATTAATGATGAATAGTGATTTCTGTTTTCTTTTGTTATGTTTATATTATATTTTATTGAATTATTAATCACAATATTAGGTATACATTTTGACTTGGATTTAATGCTTTGAATTTAACCACTCCAACTGCTTCTTAATAGCTAACTTATTTAGGCACAGTCAGTGATAATTGATAAGTGAACTTCCAGAAGTCAATCTATAACAAACTGGGCTTTGTAAAAATAACTGTCCTCTCGGAAAAAAGTGGGTTTGGGTAGAAGATCTGACATTGTTTTTTTTAGCAATAACAGAAGAATTTTCATCTCTTGGAGAGTTGTCACTTATCTCATGCTTTTTAACGTGATAACAAATATTTCAGGATGCATCTTAGGCTGAGCTAAGTATTACATTTTTTACAATCCCCTTCAAGTTGGCAGCTTTGTTATTCATATCCGCCTTGGCTTATAAATGCAAACTTCAAATATTTTTTTATGTTATGTGGTTACCGCAATAAAGTTCCAGGTGTACATGTCAGTCAGTCTTGTGAGATTAATGAAATGTACTTTAGTTGTAATAGCGGAAGAATAAATGGGACTGTTAGTCGTGACATTTTGGTATTGATATATACACACAGTCTTTCATGCAAAAGATCAAAAACAAGAAAAACAACAATAACAATATAAATTCTGAAGTTTATTAGTCATAAAAATCAAACAGAAGTTACACATGGAAAATGTTTTTATATTCCTGAACCTTAAAATCTTGCCTTGTCCTGTTAAGAAAAATTAAATGTTATTACCTGAATATGCCAGTAACTATGTCTTTTATATTTAGTCAACTTCAAAGAAATAGTCTAAGCTCTTTTAAGTTTTGATTGAATTAAATTATTCCCTATTTAGTTTGTCAGTACCATTTATGTAGAAGTTGAAATTTATAACTTTCGCCAAATTATCAGGAGAATTAGTGTTGATTTAAGGGGGAAAAAAGCATGGTTAATTAAATTAGCATTGTCTTTCTTAAAGGAGGTGAAAAAATGTTGAATAACGAGTTTATCATTCAAATAACCATAAAAGGTGTTTATAACGCACATTTCCAAATAGAGGTAATAAAATATACAAATTTCCTACAATGTAACATTAAGTATGTGTGAACGTCTGTATGTGTAAAATTAAATACAAGTTACATGTATCACTATTACAAATAAAACAAGTTTTTCTCACAACTAATATTTCTTAAGTTATCCTACTATGGTTCACAGAGAAGTTTCAAGTTTGAAAACTAGCATGAGGGACTTCCCTGGTGGTCCAGTGGCTAAGACTCTGTGCTCCCAATGCAGGGGGCCCAGGTTTGATCCTTGACCAGGGAACTAGATCCTACATGCCGCAACTAAGAGTTCACATGCCGCAACTAAGTGAATAAATACATATTTTAAAAAAAGAAAACTAGCTTGACTTTTTACATTTTAAAGAAGCTGTTTTTTTAATTGAGGTAACACTGGTTTATAAGATTATATATGTTTCATGTGTACAGCATTACAATTTGAATTCTGTATACACTACACCACCAAAAGTCTACTTTCCATCCATCACCCTTAAATTGACCCATTTTCCTTATTTTGCACTCCCCTACACCCTGCCCTTCTGGTACCACCAAGTATGTTCTCTGTATCTATGTGTTTTTGTTTTATTTCTTTGATTGTTTGGGGTTTTTAAAAAATATTCCACATGAATGAAATCATACAGTATTTGTTTTTCTCTGACGTTTCACTTAGCATAATATCCTCAAGTTCCGTCAATGTTCTTGCAAATGGTGAGATTTCATCTATTTTGTGGCTGAGTAGTATTCCATTGTGTTCATGTATGTGTGTGTATATATATACATATATATGTATATATACACACACACACATGTGCATATATATATTTATACACACATCACGTTTTATTCATTCATCCATCAACAGGCACTTAAGTTGTTTCCATATCTTGGGTATTGTAAATAATGCTGTGAAGAGCATAGGGGTACATATATCTTTTTCAAATTAGCATTTTCATGTTCTGTGGATAATTACCCAGAAGTTATATAACTGGATAATATGGTAGTTCTATTCTTAATTTTTTGAGGAATCTCAATACTGTTTTCCATAGTGACTGCACCAATTTACATTCCCATCAACAGTGTATAAGGGTTCATTTTTCTCCACGTTCTCACCACCACTTGTTATTTCTTGTCTTTTTGACAATAGCCATTTTTAAGGGGGTTGGTGATATCTCATTATGAGTTTAATTTACATTTCCCTAATAATTAGTGATATTGAGAATTTTTCATGTGCCTATTGGCCATCTGTCTGTCTTCTTTGCAAAAATGCCTGTTTGGGGGCTTCCCTGGTGGCGCAGTGGTTGAGAGTCCGCCTGCTGATGCAGGTGACATGGGTTCGTGCCCTGGTCTGGGAAGATTCCACATGCCATGGAGCGGCTGGACCCATGAGCCATGGCCGCTGAGCCTGTGCATCCAGAGCCTGTGCTCCACAGCGGGAGAGGCCACAACAGTGAGAGGCCAGCATACCACAAAAAAAAAAAAAAAAAAAAAAAAAAAATTGCCTATTTGGGTCCTCTGCCCATTTTATAATCTGATTGAGTTTTTATTGTTGACTTGCATGAGTTTTTATACATTTTGTATATTAACCCCTTATTGGATATATGATTTACAAATATGTTTTCCCACTCAGTACATTGTATTTTTATTTTATTTATTTAAAAAAAATTTTTTTTAGTGAAATGTTTATTAGGAGGAAAATTGGTACGTGTGAATAGACCTGCACAGGCGGACTCAAAGAAAGAGTCTTGCCCTCATGCTACTTTGAATCACTTATATGGGGCATTTCTTCCAGGTTTCCTCTGGCCACTCACATTGCTGTGTCTGCCTCTGAGTCCATATTTGGTTTATCCCAGGGTCCTCCCGTGTGTGTGCACATCTCTTAGCCAAGATAGATTCTATCAAAGAGGGCTATGGGTAGGTTGACATCACCTACTATGGGGTGATGGCCCTTCCCTTTTGAGCTCCAAGGCACCTTTCTGCACATATGTACTTGGAAAGGTCTCCTTGACCTTGAGATTAAGGCATATGTGGTCTCTTTATCTTTCATCTGGGCAGGGCTCAGCTTCTCCTCCCTCCAGCTATTGATTTCATCTTGGAGTATCTGTCCAGATGGGACAATCTCCAGCTGCTCAGTTTCAGGTCCATCTATCTCCTGCCTCAGGATCACAGAGTGAACAAGATTTAAACCCAGGCAAGTCTGATTCCTGGGCCCTCACACCCACAGGAATTTCACTTCCTGTTCTACTAAGAACTCAGTGATTGTACTGGTGTTTCTTTTTAAATTTATATTAATTTTTTATTTTTTATATATATTTTAAACATCTTTATTGGAGTATAATTGCTTTACAATGTTGTGTTAGTTTCTGCTGTATAACAAAGTGAACCAGCTATACGTATACATATATCCCCATATGCCCTCCCTTTTGCATCTCCCTCCCATCCTCCCTATCCCACACCTCTAGGTGGTCACAGAGCACTGAGCTGAACTCTCTGTGCTATGCGGCTGCTTCCCACTAGCTATCTACTTTACATTTGGTAGTGTATATATGTCCATGCCACTTTCTCACTTTGTCGCAGCTTACCCTTCCCCCTCCCCATATCCTCAAGTCCATTTTCTAGTAGGTCTGTGTCTTTCTTCCTGTCCTGCCCCTAGGTTCTTCAGAACCTTTTTTTTTTTTTTTTTTTTAGATTCTATATATGTGTGTTAGCATACGTTATTTGTTTTTCTCTTCCTGACTTAACCTCACTCCGTATGACAGACTCTAGGTCCACCCACCTCACTACAAATAACCCAATTTCGTTTCTTTTAATGGCTGAGTAGTATTCTATTGTATATATGTACCACATCTTCTTTATCCATTCATCTGTTGATGGACACATAGGTTGCCCCCATGTCCTGGCTATTGTAAATAGTGCTGCAATGAACATTGTGGTACATGACTCTTTTTGAATTATGGTTTTCTCGGTATATGCCCAGTAGTGGGATTGCTGGGTCGTATGGTAGTTCTAGTTTTCATTTTTTAAGGAACCTCCATACTGTTCTCCGTAGTGGCTATACCAATTTACATTTCCACAAACAGTGCAAGAGGGTTCCCTTTTCTCCACACCCTCTCCAGCGTTTATTGTTTGCAGATTTTTTGATCATGGCCATTCTGACTGGTGAGAGGTGATACATCATTGAAGGTTTGATTTGCATTTCTCTAATGATTAGTGATGTTGAGCATCCTTTCATGTGTTTGTTAGCAGTCTGTATATCTTCTTTGGAGAAATGTCTATTTAGGTCTTTTGCCCATTTTTGGATTGGGTTGTTTGTTTTTTTGATATTGAGCTGCATGAGCTGCTTCTGTATTTTGGAGATTAATCCTTTGTCTGTTGACTCATTTGCAAATATCTTCTCCCATTCTGAGGGTTGTCTTTTCATCTTGTTTATGGTTTCCTTTGCTGTGCAAAAGCTTTTAAGTTTCATTAGGTCCCATATGTTTACTCTTCTTTTTATTTCCCTTTTCTAGGAGGTGAGTGAAAAAGGATCTTGCTGTAATTTATGTCATAGACTCTTCTGCCTATGTTTTCCTCTGAGAATGTTATAGTGTCTGACCTTACATTTAGGTCTTTAATCCATTTTGATTTTATTTTTGTGTGTGGTGTTAGGGAGTGTTCTAATTTCATTCTTTTACATGTAGCTGTCCAGTTTTCCCAGAACCATTTACTGAAGAGGCTGTGTTTTCTCCATCGTATATTCTTGCCTCCTTTATCTAAGATACGGTGGCTATATGTACGTGGGTTTATCTCTGGGCTTTCTATCCTGTTCCATTGATTTATATTTCTGTTTTTGTGCCAGTACCATACTGTCTTGATTACTGTAGCTTTCTAGTATAGTCTGAAGTCAGGGAGCCTGTTGCCTCCAGCTCTGTCTTTCTCAAGATTGTTTTGGCTATTCAGGGTCTTTTGTGTTTCCACACAAATTGTGAAATTCAGTTTTGTGAAAAATACCATTGGTAGTTTTATAGGGATGGCATTGAATCTGAAGATTGCTGTGGGTAGTATAGTCATTTTCACAATGTTGCTTCTTCCAATCCAGGATCATGGTATATCTCTCCATCTGTTTGTATCATCTTTAATTTCTTTCATCAGTGTCTTTTAGTTTTCTGCATACAGGTCTTTTGTCTCCTTAGGTAGGCTTATTCCTAGGTATTTTATTCTTTTTGTTGCAATGGTAAATGGGAGTGTTTCCTTAATTTCTCCTTTGGATTTTTCATCATAAGTGTATAGGAATGCAAGTGATTTCTGTGCATTAATTTTGTATTCTACTACTTTACCAAATTCATTGATTAACTCTAGTAGTTTTCTGGTAGCATCTTTAGGATACTCTATGTATAGTATCATGTCATCTGCAAACAGTGACAGTTTTACTTCTTCTTTTCCGATTTGGATTCCTTTTATTTCTTTTTATTCTCTGTGTTGAAAACTGTGTTGAATAATAATGGTGAGAGTGGGCAACCTTGTCTTGTTCCTGATCTTAGTGGAAATGGTTTCAGTTTTTCACCATTGAGAACGATGTTGTCTGTGGGTTTGTCATATATGGCCTTTATTATGTTGAGATAAGTTCCCTCTATGCCTACTTTCTAGAGAGATTTTATCATAAATGGGTGTTGAATTTTGTCAAAAGCTTTCTCTGCATCTATTGAGATGATCATATGGTTTTTATTCTTCAATTTGTTAATATGCTTTATCACATTGATTGATTTGCATATATTGAAGAATCCTGGCATTCCTGGGATAAACCCCACTTGATCATGGTGTATGATCCTTCTAATGTGCTGCTGGATTCTGTTTGCTCATATTTTGTTGAGGATTTTTGTATCTGTGTTCATAAGTGATATTGATCTGCCGTTTTCTTTTTTTGTGACATCTTTGGTTTTGGTGTCAGGGTGATGGTGGCCTCATAGAATGAGTTTGGGAGTGTTCCTCCCTCTGCTATCTTTTGGAAGAGTTTGAGAAGGATAGGTATTAGTTCTTCTCTAAATGTTTGATAGAATTCGCCTGTGAAGCCATCTGGTCCTGGGCTTTTGTTTGTTGGAAGATTTTTAATCACAGTTTCAATTTCAGTGCTTGTGATTGGTCTGTTCATATTTTCTATTTCTTCCTTGTTCAGTCTCGGCAGGTTGTGCATTTCTAAGAATTTTTCCAGTTCTTGCAGGTTGTCCATTTTATTGGCATACAATTGCTTGTAGTAATCTCTCATGATCCTTTGTATTTTTGCAGTGTCCGTTGTTACTTCTACTTTTTCATTTCTAATTCTATTGATTTGAGTTTTCTCCCTTTTTTGATAGTTTGATTATTATGTGTCTTGGGGTGTTTATCCTTGGATTTATCTTGTATGGGACTCTCTGTGCTTCCTGGACTTGATTGACTATTTCCTTTCCTATATTAGGGAAGTTTTCAACTATAATCTTTTCAAATATTTTCTCAGTCACTTTCTTTTTCTCTTCTTCTTCTGGGACTCCTATAATTCTAATGTTGATGTGTTTCATGTTCTCCCAGATGTCTCTGATACTGTCCTCACTTCTTTTCATTCTTTTTTCTTTATTCTGCTCTGCAGTAGTTATTTCCAGTATTTTATCTTCCAGGTCACTTATCCATTTTTCTGACTCAGTTATTCTGCTATTGATTCCTTCTAGAGAATTTTTCATTTCATTTATTGTGTTGTTCATCATTGTTTGTTTGCTCTTTATTTCTTCTAGGTCCTTGTTAAATGCTTCTTGTATTTTCTCCATTCTATTTCCAAGATTTTGGATTGTCTTCACTATTGTTTCTCTGAATTCTTTTCCTGGTAGGCTGCTTATTTCCCTGTTCATGTGTTTGGTCTGGTGGGTTTTTACTTTGCTTTTTCATCTGCTGCATATTTCTCTGTCTTCTCATTTTGCTTAACTTACTGTGTTTGTGGTCACCTTTTTGCAGGCTGCACGTTCATAGTTCCCATTGTTTTTGGTGTCTGCCCCCAGTGGGTAAGGTTGGTTCAGTGGGTTGTGTAGACTTCCTGGTGGAGGGGACTGATGCCTGTGTTCTAGTGGGTTAGGCTGGATATTGTCTTTCCGGTGAGCAGGGCCACGTCTGGTGGTGTGTTTTGTGGTGTCTGTGAACTTAGTATGATTTTAGGCAGCCTCACTACTAATGGGTGGGTTGTGTTCCTGTCTTCCTAGTTGTTTGGCGTGGGACATCCAACATTTGTGCTTGCTAGCTAGTGGGTGGAGCTGGGTCTCGGCACTGAGGCGGAGATCTCTGGGACAGCTCTCACTGATTGATATTACATGGGGCCAGGACGTCTCTGGTGGTCCAGTGTCCTCAGTTTGGCTCTCCCACATCAGAGCCTCAGGCCTGACACCTGGCCAGAGCACCAGGTGCTCTGACACCTCACAGAGCACCCTGTGAGCCACATTGCTCAGGAAAAAAAGGGAGAAAAAAAGGAAATAAATAAATAGATAAATGTTATTAAAATAAAAAAATGAAAAAAATATTAAAATAAAATACAAGGAAGTATTTTTAAAAAGAGCTACCAACCAAACCAATAAACAAATCCACCAATGATAACAAGTGCTAAAAAATATACTAAGGTAAACATAAAAATCAGAAACTAGTCTGTCACAGACAGCAAACCCAAGGTCTACATCTGCTCCCAACGTCCACAGCCTCAACTTTGGGATGATTCGTTGTCTATTCAGGTATTCCACAGGTGCAGGGTACATGACGTTGAATGTGGAGATTTAATCCACTGCTCATGAGGCTGCATGGAGAAATTTCCCTTTCTCTTCTTTGTCCGCACAGCTCCTAGGGTTCAGCTTTGGTTTTGGCCCCACCTCTGCATTTAGGTTGCCCTGTGGTGTCTGTTCTTCATCCAGACAGGAGGGCATTAAAGGAGCAGCTGATTAGGGGACTCCGGCTCACTGAGACTGGGGAGAGGGAAGGGTACGGAATGTGGGGTGAGCCTGTGGCAGCAGAGGCCAGCATGACATTGCAACAGCCTGAGGTGCACCATGTGTTCTCCCAGGGACGTTTCCCTGGATCACGGGACCGTGGCAGTGGTGGGCTGCACAGGCTCCCGGGAGGGGAGGTGTGAATAGTGACCTGTGCTTTTACACAGGCTTCTTGGTGGCTGCAGTAGCAGCCTTAGTATTTCATGCCCGTCCCTGGTGTCTGCGCTGATAGCCACAGCTCGTGCCCATCTCTGAAGCTCGTTTAGGTGTTGCTCTGAATCTCCTCTCCTCGTGCACCCTGAAACAATGGTGTCTTGCCTCTTAGGCAGGTCCAGACTTTTTCCTGGACTCCCTCCCAGCTAGCTTTGGTGCACTAGCCCCCTTCAGGCTGTCTTCACACAGCAAACCCCAGTCCTCTCCCTGGGATCCTACCTCCGAAACCCAAGCCTCAGCTCCCAGCCCCCGCACGTCCTGGTGGATGAGCAGAGAAGCCTCTCGGGCTGGTGAGTGCTGGTCGGCACCGATGCTCTGTGCAGGAATCACTCTTCTTTGCCTCTGCACCCCTGTTGCTGCACTCTCCTCCATGGCTCTGAAGCTTTCCCTCCACCCACCCCCCATTTCCACCAGTGAAGGGGCTTCCTAGTGTGTGGAAACTTTTTCTTCTTCACATCTCCCTCCCAGAGGTGCAGGTCCCTTCCCTATTCGTTTCTCTCTGTCTTTTCTTTTTTTCTTTTGCCCTACCCAGGTACATGGGGTGCTTCTTGCCTTTTGGGAAGTCTCAGTTCTTCTGCCAGCGTTCAGTAGCTGTTCTGTAGGAGTTCCACATGTAGATGTATTTTTGATGTATTTGTGGGGAGGAAGGTGACCTCCATGTCTTACTCCTCCCCCATCTTGTAGGTCCTCCCTGTCAGTACATTGTCTTTTCATTTTGTTGATAGTTTCCATTGCTCTGCAAAAGCTTTTTATTGTGATAGTGTCGTATTTGTTTATTTTTGCTTTTGTTTCCTTTGCCTCAGGAGACATATCCAAAAAGATATTGCTAAGCCCAGTATCAAAGTGTGTATCTCTCTGTTTTCTTCTAGGATTTCTATAGTATCAGGTCTCACATTTAAGTCTTTATTCAATTTTGATTTCGCTTTATATATGATGTAAGAAAGTAGTTCTGTTTCATTATTTTGCATGTGGCTGTTGTGTTTTCCCAGCACCATTTATTGCAGTGTATGTGCTTGGCCTCTTTGTTGTAAATTATACACACACACACACACACACACACACACACATAGATATACATATATATGTATATGTGTTTATTTCTGGATCCTCAATTCTATTCTGTTGATCTGTGTTTCTGTTTTTCTACAAATAATATGTTGTTTTGAATGCTATAGTTTTGTAGCATAATTTGAAATAAGGGCATGTGATACCTCCAGCTTTGTTCTTTTCCTCAGGATTGCTTTGTATGTTCCTGGTCTTTTGTGGTTCCATACAAATTTTAGGATTTTTTTGTTCTATTTTTGTGGAAAATGTTTCTGGGATTTTGGATAGAGATTTTATTGAATCTGTAGATTGCTTTAGGAAATACAGACATTTAAACAATGTTAATTCTTCTAGTCCATGAGCGTGGAATTTCTTTCCATTTCCTTGTGTCCTCTTCAGTTCTTCCATCAATGTCTTATAGTTTTCAGTGTACAGATCTTATTTTTTAATTTTTAAATTTTATTTTATTTATAGTTTTATACAGCAGATTCTTATTAGTCATCAATTTTATACACATCAGTGTATACATGTCAATCCCAATCGCCCAATTCATCACACCATCACCCCCACACCCCCGTGGTTTTACCCCGTTGGTGTCCATACGTTTGTTTGCTACATCTGTGTCTCAATTTCTGCCCTGCAAACCACTTCATCTAGAGTACAGGTATTTTAACTCCTTATTCTGAGACATTTTATTCCTCTCAACTGCAACTGTAGATGGGATTGTTTTCTTAATTTCTCTTTTTGCTAGTTGGTTTATTTGTTTGTTTCTTTTTTTCTCTACCTGCCCCTGACTGTTTTTCTCTCTCTCTCTCTCTCTCACACACACACTATATTTTATTTTTACAAGAGATAAACTGACACCAAGCATAGTAAATGGATGACCACAACAAAAGCAACAATGATTGCAATTACCAAACACAAAACACACTCATACTATGTCATAATATTGACATTCAGTCCAGTAGTCCTCCACTGTAACAGCTCCTTTACTTTGCAGTGAAAATTGATTTCTATATTTTTTGCCTCTGAGTCCTTGTGGGATTTTTTTTTTTTTACTCACACAGAAAGTCACAAAAATTATAATCATCCTCATCAGTTCACTCAATCCCATGTAATTAATATTTTTTCATCTTGATCTTTTGTTAGCACTTTTATGAATTCATTTTTCCATTAGAGTTCTGAAAATGCTTATTCATTCAGTTCAGCAGTATAGTCAGTTACCAGAAACCTGTACTTGTCAGAGTCTTTTTCATGAATTCCTTGAAGATGAAACCCTTTTATAGGAACATTTTTGCAAAAGCATCAGAGTAAACCCAGAACTGTCTGTAAATGACAAAAGACTTAAAAATGACCACGGTTAAAGATTTGATGAAACTTCATAATAATGCAATTTACAAGGAAATTTAGTTACTTCTGAGATATACATTTTAAACTAATAAGTAGAATTATGACTTATAACATTATACCAGAACATATAAGATTTTTAGAAATTTCATATAATGTCTGAAACATTTATATTAACATATTTCCATACAAATAACCCAAAGAAAGTTTAGTATTACTTTTTTTTTAATATACTGCAGGTTCTTATTAGTCATCAATTTTATACATATCAGTGTCTACATGTCAATCCCAATTGCCCAATTCAGCACACCACCATCCCCACCCCACTGCGGTTTTCCCCCTCGGTGTCCATACGTTTGTTCTCTACATTTGTGTCTCAAGTTCTGCCCTGCAAACCAGTTCATGTGTACCATTTTTCTAGGTTCCACATACATGCGTTCATATATGATATTCATTATTCTCTTTCTGACTTACTTCACTCTGTATGACGGTCTCTAGGTCCATCCACGTCTCAACAAATGACTCAATTTCTTTCTTTTTTTATGGCTGAGTAATATTCCATTGTATATTTATACCACAACTTCTTAATCCATTTGTCTTTCGATGGGCACTTAGGTTGTTTCCAAGACCTGGCTATTGTAAATAGTGCTTCAATGAACATTGGGGTGCATGAGTCTTTTTGAATTATGGTTTTCTCTGGGTATATGCCCAGTAGTGGGATTGCTGGATCATATGGTAATTCTATTTTTAGTTTTTTAAGGAACTTCCATACTGTTCTCCATAGTGGCTGTATCAATTTACATTCCCACTAACAGTGCAAGAGGGTTCCCTTTTCTCCACACCCTCTCCAGCATTTATTGTTTGTAGATTTTTTAATGATGCCCATTCTAAGTGGTGTGCAGTGATACCTCATTGTAGTTTTGATTTGCATTTCTCTAATAATTAGTGATGTTGAGCAGCTTTTCATGTGCTTCTTGGCCATCTGTATGTCTTCTTTGGAGAAATGTCTATTTAGGTCTTCTGCCCATTTTTGGATTGGGTTGTTTGTTTCTTTAATATTGAACTGCATGAGCTGTTTATATACTTTGGAGATTAATCCTTTGTCCCTTGATTCATCTGCAAATATTTTCTCCCATTCTGAGGGTTGTCTTTTCATGTTGTTTATGGTTTCCTTTGCTGTGCAAAAGCTTTGAAGTTTCATTAGATCCCATTTGTTTGTGTTTGTTTTTATTTCCATTACTCTAGGAGGTGGATCAAAAAAGATCTTGCTGTGATTTATGTCAGAGTGTTCTACCTATGTTTTCCTCTAAGAGTTTTATAGCATCTGGGATTACATTTAGGTTTTGAATCCATTTTGAATTTATTTTTGTGTATGGTGTTAGTGAGTGTTCTAACTTCATTCTTTTACATGTAGCTGTCCAGTTTTCCTAGCACCACTTATTGAAGAGACTGTCTTTTCTCCATTGTATATCTTTGCCTCCTTTGTCATAGATTAGTTGACCATAGGTGCATGGGTTTATCTCTGAGATTTCTATCTTGTTCCATTGATCTATGTTTCTGTTTTTGTGCCAGTATCATATTGTCTTGATTACTGTAGCTCTGTAGTATAGCCTGAAGTCAGGGAGCCTGTTGCCTCCAGCTCCATTTTTCTCCCCTCAGGACTGCTTTGGCTATTCGGGGTCTTTGCATCTCCATACAGATTTTAAGATAATTTGCTCTAGTTCTGTAAAAAAATGCCATTGGTAATTTGGTAGGGATTACATTAAATCTGTAGATTGCTTTAGGTAGTATAGTCATTTTCACAATATTGATTCTTCCAATCCAAGAATGTGGTATATCTCTCCATCTGTTGGTATCATCTTTAATTTCTTTCATCAGTGTCTTATAGTTTTCTGCATACAGGTCTTTTGTCTCCTTAGGTAGGTTTATTCCTAGGTATTTTATTCTTTATGTTCCAATGATAAATGGGAGTGTTTCCATAATTTTTGTTTCAGATTTTTCATAATTTTGTATAGGAATGCAAGAGATTTCTGTGCGTTAATATTGTATCCTGCAACTTTACCGAATTCATTGATTAGCTCTAGTAGTTTTCTGGTGGCATTTTTTAGGATTCTCTATGTATAGTATCATGTAATCTGCAGTCAGTGACAGCTTTGCTTCTTCTTTTCCAATTTGTATTCCTTTTATTTCTTTTACTTCTCTGATTGCCATGGCTAGGACTTCCAAAACTATGTTGAATAATAGAGATGAGAGTGGGCATCCTTGTCTCGTTCCTGATCTTAGAGGAAATGCTTTCAATTTTTCACTATTGAGAATGATGTTTGCTGTGGGTTTGTCATATATGGCCTTTATTATTTTGAGGTAGGTGTCCTCTATGACTACTTTGTGGAGAGTTTCTATCATAAATGGGTGTTGAATTCTGTCAAAAGCTTTTTCTGCATCTATTTAGCTGATCATATGGTTTTTATTCTTCAATTTTTTAATATGGTCTATTACATTGTTTGATTTGCATATACTGAAGAATCCTTGCATCCCTGGGGTAAAACCCACTTGATCATGGTGTATGACCCTTTTAATGTGTTGTTGGATTCTGTTTCCTAGTATTTTGTTGAGGATTTTTGCATCTATATTCATCAGTGTTATTGGTCTGTAATTTTCTTTTTTTGTAGTATCTTTGTCTGGTTTTGGTATCAGTGTGATGATGGCCTCATAGAATGAGTTTGGGAGTCTTTCTTCCTCTGCAATTTTTTGGAAGAGTTTGAGAAGGATGGGTCTTAGTTCTTCTCTAAATGTTTGGTAGAATTTACCTGTGAAGCCATCTGGTCCTGGACTTTTGTTTGTTGGAAGATTTTTAATCACAGTTTCAATTTAATTACTTGTGATTGGTCTGTTCATATTTTCTGTTTTATCTTGGTTCAGTCTTGGAAGTTTATACCTTTCTAAAAATTTATCCATTTCTTCACGGTGTCCATTTTATTGGCATAGAGTTGCTTGTAGTAGTCTCTTACAATGCTTTGTATTTCTTCAATGTGTTGTAACTTCACCTTTTTCATTTCTAATTTTATTGATTTGAGTCCTCTCCCACTTTTTCTTGATGAGTCTGGATAATGATTTATCAATTTTGTTTATCTTCTCAAAGAACCAGCTTTTAGTTTTATGGATCTTTGCTATTGTTTTCTTGTTTCTATTTCATTTATTTCTGCTCTGATCTTTATGATTTTTTTCCGTCTGTTAACTTTGGGTTTTGTTTGTTTTTCTTTCTCTAGTTCCTTTAGGTGTAAAGTTAGATTGTTTACTTGAGAATTTTTTCTTGTTTCTTGAGGTAGGCTTGTATAGCTATAAACTTCCCTCTTAGAACTGCTTTTGCTGCATCCGATAGGTTTTGGATCATTGTGTTTTCATTGTCATTTGTCTCTAGGTAATTTTTGATTTCCTCTTTGATTTCTTCAGTGATCTCTGGGTTATTTAGTAACGTAGTGTTCAGCCTCCATGTGTTTGTGTGTTTTACGTTTCTTCCCCTGTAATTCATTTCTAATCTCATAGCGTTGTGGCCAGGAAAGATGCTTGATATGATTTCAATTTTCTTAAATTTACTGAGGCTTGATTTGTGACCCATGATGTATTCAATTCTGTAGAATGTTCCTTGTGCACTTGAGAAGAAAGTGTAATCTGCTGTTTTGGGCTGGAATATCCTATAAATATCAGTTAAATCTATCTGGTCTATTGTGTCATTTAAAGCTTCTTTTTCCTTATTTATTTTCATTTTGTAGGATCTGTCCATTGCTGTAAGTGAGGTGTTAAAGTCCCCCACTATTATTATGTTACTGTCGATTTTCTCTTTTAAAGCTGTTAGCAGTTGCATTATGTATTGAGGTGCTTCTATGTTGGGTGCATATATATTTATAATTGTTATATCTTCTTCTTGGATTGATTCCTTGATCATTATGTAGTGTCCTTCCTTGTCTCTTGTAACATTCTTTATTTTAAATCTATTTTATCTGATATGAGTATAGCTACTCCAGCTTTCTTTTGATTTCCATTTACATGGAATATCTTTTTTCATCCCCTCACTTTCAGTCTGTATGTATCCCTAGGTTTGAAGTGGGTCTCTTGCAGATAGCATATATATGGGTCTTGTTTTTGTATCCATTCAGCAAGCCTGTGTCTTTTGTTTGGAGCATTTAATCCATTCACTTTTAAGGTAATTATGGATATGTATGTTCCTATGACCATTTTCTTAATTGTTTTTGGTTTGTTTTTGTCGATCCTTTTCTTCTCTTGTGTTTCCCACTTAGAGAAGTTCCTTTAGCATTTGTTGTAGAGCTGGTTTGGTGGTGCTGAATTCCTTTAGCTTTTGCTTGTCTTTTAAGCTTTTGATTTCTCCATCGAATCTGAATGAGATCCTTGCCATTTAGAGTAATCTTGGTTGTAAGTTCTTCTCTTTCATCATTTTCAGTATATCATGCCACTCCCTTCTAGCTTGTAGAGTTTCTGCTGACAAATCGGCTGTTAACCTTATAGGAGTTCCCTTGTATGTTATTTGTTGTTTTTCCCTTGCTGCTTTCAATAATTTTTCTTTGTCTTTAATTTTTGTCAGTTTGAATACTATGTGTCTTGGCGTGTTTCTCCTTGGGTTTATCCTGTATGGGACTCTCTGTGCTTCATGGACTTGGGTGGCTATTTCCTTTCCCATGTTAGAGAAGTTTTTGACTATAATCTATTCAAATATTTTCTCTTGTCCTTTCTCTCTCTCTTCTCCTTCTGGAACCCCTCTAATGCGAATGTTGTTGTGTTTAGTGTTGTCCCAGAGGTCTCTTAGGCTGTCTTCATTTCTTCTCATTCTTTTTTCTTTATTCTGTTGTGCAGCAGTGAATTCCTCCATTCTGTCTTCCAGGTCACTTATCCGTTCTTCTGCCTCAGTTATTCTGCTATTGATTCCTTCTAGTGTATTTTTCATGTCAGTTATTGTATTGCTCATCTCTGTTTGCTTGTTCTTTAATTTTTCTAGGTCTTCGTTATACATTTCTTGCATCTTCTTGATCTTTGCCTCCATTCTTTTTCCGAGGTCTTGGATCATCTTCACTATCATTATTCTGAATTCTTTTCTGGAAGGTTGCCTATCTCCATTTCATTTAGTTGTTTTTCTGGGTTTTTATCTTGTTCCCTCATCTGGTACATAGCCCTCTGCCTTTTCATCTTGTCAATCTTTCTGTGAATATGGTTTTTGTTCCACAGGCTGCAGGATTGTAGTTCTTACTTCTGCTGTCTGCCCTCTTGCTAGTTTGTTTTTAATGTATGAAATACAAGTGATTTTGTACCTTGAGTTTTTACTGTATTCATTTTTTATTTCCAGTAGTTTTTTGGTGGAGTCTTTAGGGTGTTCTACATATAAAATCATATCATCTTCACCTAGTGATAGTTTTACTTCTTTGTTTCCAATTTGGATGCCTTCTATTTCTTTTCCTTGCTAGGACTTCCAATACTCTGTTGAATAAGAGTGGCGAGAGTGTGTATCCTTGTTTTGTTCCTTATCTTAGATGGATAGCTTTCAGTTGTTCAGTGTTCGCTGTGATGTTTGATGTGGTTTTGTCATGTATTGCCTTTATTAAGTTGAAGTACATTCCTTCTATGCTCATTTTATGTAGAGTTTTTATCATAATGGGTTTTGAGTCTTGTCAAATACTTTTTCCGTGTCTGTTGAGCTGATTATATGATTTTTATCCTTTGTTTTCTTAGTGTTGTGTATTATGTTGATTGATTTGCAGTTGCTGAACCATCCTTGCATCCGTAGAATAAATCCCTTTTGGTTTTGGTGTATGACCCTCTTAATGTATTGTTGTATTTGTTTTGCTAATATCTTGTTGAGGATGTTTCCATCTATATTCACCATAGATATTGGCCTATAATTTTCTGTTTTGTGTCTTGATTCTGTCCTTTTTTGGTATCACAGTAATGTTAGTCTTGTAAAATGAACTTGGAGGCATTCCTTTTTCTTGACTATTTTTTGAAGAGTATGCATAAATAATCTTTGAATGTTTGTTAGCATTCACCAGTTAAGCCATATGGTTCCAGACTTTTATTTTTTGGGAGGTTTTTGATTATTATTTCAGTCTCCTTATTAGTGATCATTCTATTCAGATTTTTAATTTCTTCATGATTCAATCTTGAAAGTTTGTATGATTCTAAGAATTTATTTGTTTTAGGTTGTCCAATTTGTTTCAGTATAGCTGTTCATAATAGTGTCATAATCATTTATATTTCTGTGGTATTTTCTGTAACTTATTCTATTTTGTTTTTGATTTTATTTGAGCTTTCTTTTTTTTTTTTTCTGAGTGAGTCAAGCTAATGATGTGGCACTTTTGTTTATCTTTTCAAAGAATGAGCGTTTAGTTTCATTGATCTATTCTATTGTCTTTTAGGTATCTATTTTACTTATTTCCTCTCTGATTTTTATTATTCTTTTTCTTCTACTGTCATTGGGATTTGTTCTTCTTGTTCCTTCAGGTGTAAGATTACATTGTTATTTAAGACTTTTCTTGCTTCTTGAGATAGGCCTGTATTGCTGTAAACTTCCTTTTTGTACCAGTTTTGTTGAATCCCATAGATTTTGGTATGTCTTACTTTAATTGTCCATCAGATATTTTTTAATTTCTCCTTTGGTTTCTTTTTGACCCAGTAATTTTTTCAGTGGCATGCTGTTTATTCTCCACATATTTGTGATTTTCCAGATTTCTGCTTGTAGTTGATTTCTAGTCTCATACCATTTTGGTCAGAAAAGATGTTTGATATTATTTCAGTCTTCTTAAATTTATTGAGACTTGTTTTGTCTCCCAGTATATGGTCTATTCTTGAGAATATTGCATGTGCACTTGAGAAGAATTTATATTCTGCTCCTTTTAGGTGAAATGTTTTGTATGTATCTATTAAGTTTCTCTGATCTAAGTTTCCTTCAAGATTGCTGTTTCCTTGTTGACTTTCCGTTTGGGTGATCTATCCATTGATGTACATCTGGTGTTATACTTCCTTAGTATTATAGTGTTGCTGTCAAATTCTCCCTGTAGGTCTGTTAATAATTGCTTTATATATTTTGGTGCTCTTGTGGTAGGGTGTGTGTGTATATGTGTGTGTGTGTGTGTGTGTGTGTGTGTGTGTGTGTGTGTGTGTTATATAATGTTATACTTTCTTGATGTAACTTCCCTTCTTTATCATCATATAACATTCATCTTTGTCTCATTTCCTTTTTTGACTTGAAGTCTATTTTGTCTTTTATGAGTATGACTACATCTACTTTCTTTTGCTTGCCATTTGCTTGGAGTATCATCTGTCTTCCCTTCACTTTGAGCCTATGTTTTCCTTTTGAGCTGAGATGTGTTTCCTGGAGGCAGCATAGCTGTGTCTTTTTAAAAGCCAGTTCAGCCACTCCGTGTGTTTTTATTGGTAAATTCAGTCAGTTTCCATTTAGGATGATTGGTGATAAATGAAGACTTAGTATTGCGATTTTATCTTTTGTTTTCTGCTTGCTCTGTTATCTCCATTGTTTCTTTTTCCTTGTGTTTCTCTTTTTCTTTTTTTTCCTTTTGTTTCTGTTTGCCACTTCCGTTTGGTGGTTTTCTGTGATGTATTTCTCAGTTTCTTCTTGTTTTTTATGTTCCTTGTCTCTGCTCTAGATTTGCATTATTTGTTCTCCATGAGGTTTGTATAAAACATCTCATGGATACAATAGTCTTTTTTCTGCGGGTAGCATCTTATTTCCATTGCCTATACAGGTTCCGTCCCTTTTCTCTTCCCCTTTTGTGTTTTTATTTGTCACAAATTATTCCTTTTTTTTTTTTTTTTAAAATTATTCCTTTTTATGTTGTGAGCTTGTTACCAAATTGAAGTAGCTATAGTTAGCTTTAATGCTTTTTACACTTAGTCTTTATGCTGTGATTATTTAACTGCCTATTTTAATATAGAGTTGTCGTTTTCTGCTTCTATTTGTCACCTTACTAAAAGTTTTGTGTACTTTTTTGACTTTTCATTTCAGATAGAAGAGCTCCTTTCAACATTTCTTGTAAAACAAGCATAGTGGTGATGAATTCCCTCAGCCTTTGTTTGTCTTGGAAAGCCTTTATTTCTCCTTCATAACTGAATAATAAACTTTGCTGGATAGAGTCTTCTTGGCTGACAGTTTTTATCTTTAAATATTTTGAGTATGTCATTCCACTCTCTCTTGGATTGGAGAGTTTCTACTGAGAAATCTGCTGATAGCCTAATGGGGGTGACTCTGTAGTTCACTTTCTTTTTTCCCTGTCTGCCTTTAAAAATTTGTCATTAACTTTTGATGGTTTTACCCTAATGTGTTTGGGGGAGGTCTTTTGTGCTGAGTTAATTAGGCATTTTCTTACCTTGGTAAACTTCTATATTCATTTCCTTCCCCAGGTTTGGGGAGTTCCCAGCTATTTTTCTTGAAATAAACTCTCTGCTCCCATTTCCTTCTCTTCTCTTTCTGGGGGTACCTTTACCACCTCCTATGTAGCTCTTTCTAACGGAGTTGTATAATTCTTGTTGTATTTATTCATTTTTAAAACTCTTATTACTCTCTCCTGCTGTAGTCATTTCTGGATTTCTATCTTCAAAGTCACTTAATCTCTCTTTCATATGGCCTGCTCTATTTCTACTGCTTTCTAATGCATTCTTTATCTCATTTATTGAGTGGTTCAGCTGCATAATTTCTGTTTGTTTTTTAGAGTTTTAATATCTTTGATAAAGTATTCCTTCTGTTCATTAATTTTATCCCTGAGATCACTGAACTGCCTTTCTGAGTTTTCTTGTAGCTTGTTGAGTTTCTTTATGGCAGCTATTTTGAATTCTCTGTCAGTTAGATCACAGTCTTCCAGGACTTTGAGTTAGATTCCAGGAGAGGTGTCATTTTCTTTTTCTGATCCCTGTGTTACTATGATTTTTCATGGTGCTTTATGTGTTGTTCCTCTGCTGCTACATTTGAAGTAGCAAGCACATTTCTTATTTAGTTAAATCTTTGTTTGCTTTAATTCTAACAATTCAATAAATTGGTAATTAGAGTCCTTTTTATTTTTTTTTTTACATTTGGTGGTGCTATTGCACAAATTTTTGGTTTCTTTTACCTGAACTGCCTTCAGTTTGAGAATAGGCACTTTCCACCCTCTTTTGCCTCTGCCAGAGTTGTCACCGATGCTCTTGTCATCACTGCTCATGCCTCCTGGGTTGTGGGTGACTTGATGATGCCAATGTCACTGCTATCATTGCCATCATTCTTGGAGGTACTGGGATGATGGTGGGCACCTCTGCTGTGTCCAGGATTGCCTAAGTTGCAGGCACCACTGATGTGGCAGGGGGAGAATAATGGTAGGGGGGTCTGGGTCATACTTCTTTGCTGCATCCAGGGTTGTCAGGTCACAGGTGCCACTGCTGTGGACAGGGGGCCAAAGTTGCAGGTGTTACCACACCTGGAGGGACCTAGATCATGGGCCCTGCTGCTGTAGGTGCCATGTTCCCTATGATCTTAGGTGCTGCTGTAGCTGGGAAGCTGGAATCATATGCACCATCTTTACTGCTGTTACCAGGTTCTCTAGCTGTGTGCTCAGCCACTGCAGGTGGTATCTTTAAATTGTGAGCACTGCCTCCACTGTTTCCCTTGTTCCACCACCACTGTGTCTTCCAGTCAACCCACCTTCAGATGTACAGATGTGTGGATCTCCCTGGCATCCTGGTGTGTTGGACAGTGGAACCTTTGTTGAGTTATGGATGTCTTACTACTTGTAGACTGAAGAGGAGAGCCAATGGGAGCATCTTCTTCTGCCATGATACTGACATCACTCCCATGAAGTTGTTTTATCTTAGCATTCTGTCTTGATTTTAATGACCCATCAAGCATTCATTTAATACATAATTATTGAGAAACCGTTATGTTTGTAGGTACTTTCTTAGAACTAGTGTATGAGAAAAAAATATCAAGCAAGAACTCTGCCTTCTCAAAGTTTAAAATGTAGGAAGGATGCATTGGTATTAGATCATACAATTTTAGTATAACTGCAATTCCAGAAATAATCAATATTCTCAGTCTCCCACCTAGAAGCAGTTATTGTATACATGGTTTGATTTTCACTGACTCACAACAAAAAATTTTGCTTTATTGTTTTAAAAATGTCAACTTTTGCTATTCTGGGTAGATTAAGTTCTTTTGAGCATGGTGTCCAACCACTGAAAGAATTCTTAATTTAAAACACTAAAAAGCCAAAAGGAAATGAAATCTGTCACCATTAAACACATACTTTGTTGTGCAGATTTCCTTGGTAACCATCAAACCAATCTCAGAACAAAACCAAAATAAACTAAGGAATAAATATGGCTTTGTTTGAGGTCTTGTATAGTTTTAGAGAGAGTTCAATCTACTTTATTTTAATAGTATATGATGTGTTTACATATTTCAAGTTGTATTTTTGGATATCTACAAGATTCTCTACAGGCTAAAGTTGTGTTCTTTTCTTCTCAAAGCCTGGATTCAGGTGTCTAAATAGCTATTGACATTTAAGTCAATGTAATTTTCTAAGAGCAGTCATATAAATGCCAAGAGTGTACATTCATCATGTACATTCCCCTCTTTATTTGTAAATCTCTGTGTCATACCTAATAGATCTGTGCTTTAAAAATCTCTTTCTTCAACATTTACTAAATAAACACTTTGTACAAAATCCCCTAATATATGCTTCATTGAAGAGCTAAAAATACACTTAAATACCATTACAGTAACTGTTAACAATTTCCAATTAAATTTCATAATGGCATATTAAAATAGATATGATATAGTAATGTCTCCTTATTACATGGATTGTAATATATTGGATGACACTTTAGACTCCTAAACCCAAAAACTCCATTATAAAAGTAAAAAATAGCCTATACTTTAGAAGTTGTCCCAGAACATTTTATTTTCTTGTTTTACAACTGGATATGTCCATAGAAGATAGGATCACTTCCCTGGTAGTTCTTTTTTTTTTTTTTGCGGTACACGGGCCTCTCACTGTTGTGGCCTCTCCCGTTGCAGAGCACAGGCCCAGCGGCCATGGCTCACGGGCCCAGCCGCTCCACGGCATGCGGGATCTTCCTGGACCGGGGCACAAACCCGCGTCCCCTGCATCGGCAGGTGGATTCCCAACCACTGCGCCACCAGGGAAGCCCCCTGGTAGTTCTTGAAGTCTGCCTGTCATATAGCTACTGTATTGGCATAAAAGGAACGTGAATTTTGGAAAAAGAGCATTTGGCTAATTAATGTGTGTGTGTGTGTGTGTGTGTGTGTGTGTGTGTGTGTGTGTTTAAGTGACAACCTGCAACTATTGTGCTTTCTTTTTTTAAATTTCTGGCAGAACAATATAGGGATGTTGATATGTGGAAGACAAGGTTATATGTCATAGGAAATCATATAACCAGGTAAAATAAGAGAGGGTATAAGTGACTCTGAGCAGCAGAGTTGATTGCATTAAAATTACAGAACAAAGGCACAATCCAAACTGAAGATACCAGTGGTCTCTGGCTAGCATAGCATTTATTTGATACTAGGGGACCAAGCATATCAAACAGAGAGGTCAGCATATGGGGGCAATATTTTGACTTCTGTTTTGCTTTTTGTTGTTGTTGTTTCACAGAGTTTGCTAGTAGAAAGATCTAATTCTTGTTGATGACCAAGGCAGTCAGCCTTTTGCACATAATGCATTTTTTTTGTGGATTTTTTTCATCCTCAACTTTTAGAGAGTTTTAATGCTGGTATTTCACTGTGAACTCCCTGTAATGATTCACTAGTGGAAAATGGTATCTAACAATTCATCATGAGTTATCCCAGGATACCTAGTTAGTCCTCAGGCAATGGATGGTTCACGTGGAGGAAATAGCAAGCTGATTTGCAGTTATAATTGAAGAAAATTGCTTGAGAGGATTCTGACAGCACAGAAAATAGGCCAGTTAGTTACCCAACTCTCATCCTCCTGTGATTCATGATTGTCTTCATTTAATTTTACTGTCACTTATGAAGTAAGGTTAAGAATAGATTAGCTTCTTTTAGCCACATCTTACAATTAGCTTACTCCTTTGCTTCTTCCTCTTTTTTGTTTTAAACACCATGATTGGGTTTAAAAATCAGTATTCTCAAAACTGTATTTAACAGTTATTCATCAGAAAACACTTAGAAATATTTTAAACTGCCTTACTCGGCATAATAACCTAACAATCAATCATGCTTAGAGTAGGTTTTTTTCCACCAAAAGATCATCACATGCTACTTCGTAATAATTAAAATCAAAGCCAAAAATATATAATAAGCTTTGGCCAAGTAAATAGATATTAATGTTTGAAATCAACTTTATAGTGACAAGTTCATTACAGGAGAAAAAGGCACAATAAAAGCATAATACAAAAACCGCAATTTCCAACACTATAAAATCTAGAAAATCAACATTTTCCTCCATACCTCTGTTATTTCTACTTACTTCAAAATATTGCTTGTAGTTCCTTTGAAAAGAAAAATAAATATTTCAGTTGATGGGAATATTGTAAGGTCATCATGTTTTCTCACATTTCTACATAGATTGGTTAATAAACTTGGTCTAGCTGAGTTTAAAGTATATGTTTGTGTTTGTGTATATGTGTGTCTGGTGTTGTCTCTCTAACTAATAAAAGTGCCTTAGGGAACAGAATAAGGCTTTTGCTTTTATTATGTTCCAACCAAAACACTCACTTTGTCTCTGAGCTCACAGTAGGAACTAAGTATATATTGTTGATGTAAGGAATCACTGAATGATCTTGATTTACCTGTGCTAGGAAGTTTTCCTATTACATCCAGAAGCCACAATGTAATTCTTGTCACATAATTGAATTGAATCATGTCTGAAGCAATTTAGTCTGAATTATTTAGTCAGGTTCCTCACAAGACTTCTGTAGAGAGCTACAGTAGTCTATAGCTTTTACTTTTCATGGCGATATTTTCTCTTAATATCTAGATATCCATCCATCCATCCAATCTTGCTCTTCCTTCCTTCCTTCCTTTATCTATCTGTCTATCTATGTATCTATCTATCTATCTGTCTATCTATCTATCATCTATTTAAATTACTTGTTTTGAGTATTTTGACATATTCCAAGCCAGGATGTATGGGTTACAAGACCAGGTTAATGTAGCTCTAATTTATACTTAATTGCCTGTTTAATTTGGCTGATCACTTATGAAATTATTTACATTTTTATGAGTCAATAATTATAAAGTAGGAAAGAACATAATCAAATTATAAGTGTTTCTTTGATTTAGTATATCAACCCAGATATCTTCAAACTAGGTTTCAAAATATTATGTGATATAACTAACCTGAATTAACATTTAATGCCTAGATTTCCCTCTTGGAAATGTCTGAAACCAAGCTGTTTGCTATTTGAGGAACCATTTTGTGGTGGTTCAAAAATACTTGTGAGGGATTTCATCCACATTTCTCAGGAATGAATAAAGTATTTTATTATAACTGAAGGTATATAAATTACTTCTATAATGTCCATTTATGTTCCATTTATTCAAGCTAGAAAAAAAATTCCAACATATCTCAAGATCATCTTCTTAAGACTAGTTATTTCTTGTAAGACATAGAACATAATACTGTGGACTGAAACAGCTTAGAGAAAAAAAAAAACAATTTAAATACCATCTGCAAAATCTTCTTTGAATTTTAACATTCTGAAGGAAGACAACATAAAAATCTGAACAGAAGCACTCAATAAAAAGAGAAACCAATTATGCATCTTTATCAATTTCACTTTTCATCTCCCTCAATTATAAAAACACATTATGGAGCAGATTACTCAACAAGTCAAGGAAACCAAATGGAAATGCAGTTAAATTGCAAACACCATTAAAACATCTTCTTGTATTTTATGATGGACAGTTTCAAAGAAAATTGTATAACAGTCTCATTTGATGTTTCTTTTCTTTTATTTTGTATTTTATTTTTTAAATAATGGTTTACTTTAAGAAAGGTACAGTTTATGAACTGGACAGGAAATATGCTTTAATTTATTTCCAGGGTGGCTATATACATTTCCTTCTTGTCACATATCAATATTCAATTATGAGATGGTTATTCTAGAGTTAACCATGTAACCTATAAGTAAAGAAGAGTTTTAAACCAAACATATTTATTTCTTTTTTCCTTTAATTTATTTTCTTCCAGTTTTATTGAGATATAACTGACACACAGCAGTATATGTTTTAGGTGTACAGCATAATGATTTGACTTCGTGTGTTGTGAAGTGATTACCACAATAAGTTTAGTGAACATACATCATCTCATACAGATATAAAATTAAAGAAATAGAAAAAATATTTTTCCTTCTAAGAAGTACTCTTAGTACTTACTCTCTTTACAACTTTCATCTATTGAGTACAGCAGTGTTAATTTTATTTATCATGTTGTACATTATATCTGTAGTACTTAATTTATCTTATAACTAGTTTGTAACTTTTGACTACCTTCATTCGATGCCCCCTCCTTCCACACCCCTCCTCTGGCAACGATAAACCTGATCTATTTTTCTATGAGTTTGTTTGTTTTGGAGTATAATTAATATATAATACTATGTTAGGTCTCGGTGCACCGCATAGTGATTTTATATATACATTTCAAATGATCACTACGCTAAGTCTAGTAACCATCTGTCATCATACAAAGATATGACATAGTTATTGACTCTATTCCCCATGATGTACATTTCATATGCAAGACTATTTTGTAACTAGAAGTTTGTACCTCTTAATCTTCCTCACCTATTACTCTCTTCATACCACCCCTCTGGCAACCACCTGTTTTTTCTCTGTATCTGAAACTGTTTCTGTTTTGTTACATTTGCTCATTTGTTTTCTTAGATGCCACATATAAGTGATTATACAGTATTTGTCTTTCTCTGTGTGACTTATTTCATGTCGTAAAATACCCTATAGGTCCATTCATGTCACAAATGGCATATTTCATTCTTTTTTATGGCTAACATTACATTTTATATATATATATATATATATATATATATATATATATATATATATATATATATATATATATACCACATCTTTATCAATTCATCTATTGGTGGGCACTTACATTCCTTCCACATCTTGGCTAGGGTAAGTAATGCTGCAGTGAACATAGGGGTGCATATATCTTTCTAATTGGTATTGCTGTTTTCTTCAGATAAATACCTAGGAGTTGAATTGCTGGATCGAATGATAGTTCTATTTTTAATTTTTTGAGGAACCTCCATACTGTTTTCCATAGTGGCTGCACTAATTTATATGAAATCTTCTTTTCAAATATAAACACTTAAATCTATAAATTTCTATCTAAACACTGCTTTAGATGCATTCCATAATTTTTTATATGTTTCATAAAATTAAGTTATTTTCTAATTTCCATTATAGTTTCTTCTTCACCCTTGGTTTATTTAGAGCTATTCTGCTTAATGTCCAAACTCTTGTGACTATTCCAAATTTCTTTCTACTGATAATTTATAATTTAAATGTGGTGTTGTTGGAGAATGTACTCTGTGTTATTTCAATAATTAAAAATTAGTTTAGGGCTTCCCTGGTGGCGCAGTGGTTGGGAGTCCGCCTGCCGATGCAGGGGACGCGGGTTCGTGCCCTGGTCCGGGAGGGTCCCACGTGCCGCGGAGCGGCTGGGCCCGTGGGCCATGGCCGCCGGGCCTGCGCGTCCGGGGCCTGTGCTCCGCGGCGGGGGAGGCCACAGCAGTGAGAGGCCCGCATACCGCAAAAAAAAAAAAAAAAAAAAAAAAAAAAATTAGTTTAGTATTTTAAAAAAAGACTCACCTTGTGTTCTATCCAGTGAATGATCCATTTATGTTTGTAAAAATTGTGTATTATCCTATTATTAGGCAAAATGTTCTATAGATATAAATTAGAGAGTGTTGGTTAAGTTTTTTATATCTGTGCTAATTTTCTGTGAATTCATTTTATCTATTTATCTATTGCTGAGATTGAGGTATTGAAACCCTCAACTTTTATTTTTGAATTGTCTTTCCCTTCATGTCAGTTTTTGCTTTATGTATTTTTCTCTATTTTTAGCTACATATATGTTTATATTACTTATATCTTTCTGGTTAATGAATCCTATTATCATTATAAAATATCCCTCTTTGTCTTTAGTATTATTTTGTCTGATGTTTATAGACAATCACACTTGTAGTTTCTGTTTGTATGGAATGTGTTTTTCTGTTCTTTGATTTTCAACCTATTTATGTCTTTGAATCTAACATATCTTACAGGTATCATATAGATGAATCTTGTTCTTTATCCCATATGAAAATTTCTGCCTTTTGATTATAATATTCAACCAATTTAAATTTGTTATAATTATTGATATAATTGGAATTGCATCATTTTGCTATTGTTTGTATATACTTATTTGTATATAATACATAAAATGTATTTGTTTCATGTCTTTCTTATTTCTCTGTTACTTTTTATTGTCTTCTATAGTGTTAAATATTTTCAAGTGAACTATTTAACTTCTTTTTTGTTATTGTTATTTACCATATTTTTGACGTTTAAAAAATTTTTTTTGAAATAATGAATTATATGGGTTTTCACTTTATTATTTGTGTGTGTGTGTGGTATGCGGGCTTCTCACTGTTGTAGCCTATCCTGTTGCGAAGCACAGTCTCCGGACACGCAGGCTCAGTGGCCATGGCTCACAGGCCCAGCCACTCCGCGGCATGTGGGATCTTCCTGGACCGGGGCACGAACCCATGTCCCCTGCATCGGCAGGCGGATTCTCAACCACTGTGCCACCAGGGAAGCCCTGGGTTTTCACTTTAAAAAAATATTTATTTATTTGGCTGCACCAGGTCTTAGTTGCAGCATGCAGGATCTTTGTTGCCACATGTGGGATCTTTGTTGCACCATGCGGGATCCATTTCCCTGACCAGGGATCAAACCCAGGCCCCTGCATTGGAAGCACGGATTCTTAACTGCTGGACCACCAGGGAAGTCCCTGTTTCTCTTTTGTATATAGGTTCATTTGTATCATTTTTTTTTAGGATTCCACATATAAGTGATTTGTATGCTTGTCTTTCTCTGACACACTTCACTTAGTATGGTAATCTCTGGGTCCATCCATGTTGCTGCAAATGGCATTACTTCATACTTTTTTATGGCTGAATAATATTCCATTGTGTATATATGTACCACATCTTCTTTATCCATTCATCTGTTGATGGACATTTAGGTTGCTTCCATGTCTTGTTTATTGTAAATAGCACTGCAGTGAAAATCAGGGTGTATATATCTTGTCAAATTAGAGTTTTCTGTGGATATATGCCCAGAAGTGGGATTGCTGGATCATATGGCAATTCTATTTTTAGTTTTTTAAGGAACCTCTATCCTGTTTTCCATAGTGGCTGGACCAATTTACATTTCCACCAACATTGTGGGAGGGTTCCCTTTTCTCCCCACCCTGTCCAGCATTTATTATTTGTAGACTTTTAAATGATGGCCATTCTGACCAGTGTGAGGTGATACCTCATTGTATTTTTGATTTGCATTTCTCTAACAATTAGCGAAGTTGATCGTCTTTTCACGTGCCTATTAGCCATCTGTATGTCTTCTTTGGAGAAATGTCTATTTAGGTCTTCTGTCAGTTTTTTGATTGGGTTGTTTGTGTTTTTGAGTTGTATGAGCTGTTTGTATATTTTGGAGACTAATCCCTTGTTGCTTGCTTCATTTGCAAATTTTTTCTCACATTCTGAGGGTTGTCTTTTCATTTTGTTTATGGTTTCCTTTGCTATGCAATAGCTTGTAAGTTTCATTAGCTCCCATTTGTTTATTTTTGCTTTTATTTCTGTTGCCCTGGGTGACTGACCTAAGATAACATTGCTACAATTTATGTAAGAGAATGTTTTGGCTATGATCCCTTCTAGGAGTTTTATGGTGGCATATTGAAGTCTTTAAGCCATTTGGAGTTTACTTTTGTGTAGGGTGTGAGGGAGTGTTCTAACTTCGTTGACTTACATGTGGCTGTCCAGCTTTCCCAGTACCACTTGCTGAAGAGACTGTCTTTTCTCCATTGTATATTCTTGACTCCTTTGTTGAAGATTAATTGACCATAGGTGTGTGGGTTTATTTTTTGGCTCTCTATTCTGTTCCATTGATCCATATGTCTGTTTTTGTGCCAGTACCATGCTGGTTTGATTACTTTAGCTTTGTAGCTTTGTAGCATAGTCTGAAATCTGGGAGGGTTATGCCTCCAGCTTTGCTTTTTTCCTCAGGATTGCTTTGGCAATTCTGAGTCTTTTATTGTTCCACCTAAAGTTTAGGATTATTTGTTGTAGTTCTGTAAAAAATGTCATGGGTAATTTGAAAGGGATCTCAAAATGTTAATTTCTTGATTTTGAACATTGTACAATGGTTATACCAGATGTTATCATTATGTGAAGCTGGCTGAAAGGTATAAGAGAACTCTGTACACTTTTTGAAACTTTTCTGTAATTATAAAATTATTTCAAAAGAAAAAGTTTTAAAAATTTCTCAAATGGAGAAAATAATATATTCCTCCATGAAATGATTCATTTTTCCCATATCTCTACTAAATAATTTACAAAATTTTCTATCATGTTCTCAAAGATTGGTGCCGCCACTTCTATTATTTCACATTGCCATCTGTACATGGTGTATTTCTGGGCTCTTTATCCAGTTTTGTCTACTATTCATCTATAAATATTATACTTTGTTTTGTTTTATTTTATAAAACATGGCTTTATATATCTTTTTTCTTAAATTGAAATATAGCTGATTTACAATATTATATTAATTTCAGGTGTACAGCATTGTGATCCAGTATTTTCATGGATTATATGCCATTAATAGTTATTAGAAAATAATGGCTATAATTCCCTGTGCTCTATAATATATCATTGTTGTGTATCTATTTTATACATAGTAGTTTGTAATTTTTAATACTGTACACCTATCTTGCCTGTTCCCACACCCCTCTTCCCACTTGTAACCACTGGTTTGTTTTCTATATCTGTGAGTCTGTTTCTGTTTTCCTATATACATTCATTTAGGGTTTTTTTTGATTCAACATACAAAAGTGATATCAAACAGTATTTGTATTTCTCTGACATATTTCACTAAGCATAATATTCTCTAGGTCCATACACATTGCCAAAGTGGCAATTTCATTGTTCTTTATGGATGAGTGATATTCCATTATATACAGATATAGATATATACATAGATAGATAGATATGTAGATAGATAGATAGATATAGATAGCTTACTGCTTCTTTATCCATTCCTCTGTTAATGGACAAGAGGGTTGTTTCTGTATCTTGGCTATTATAAATAGTGCTGCTATGAACATTGTGGAGCATGTATCGTTTAGAATTAGTGTTTTCATTTTTTTCTGGATATATACCCACGAGTGGAATTGCTGGATCACAAGTTAGTTCTACTTTTCGTTTTTTGAGGAACCTCCATACTGTTCTCCATAGTGACTGCATCCATTTACAGTCCCACCAACAGTGCAAGGGTTCCTTATTTTTCCACATCCTTGCCAACATTGCAAATTTTAGCCATTTTGACAGGTGTGAGGTAATATCTCATTGTTGTTTTGATTTCCGTTTCTCTCATAATGAGCAATGTTGAGAGTCTTTTATGTGCCTTTTAGCCAACTGTATGTTTTCTTTGGAAAATTGTCTGTTTAGGTTTTCTGTCTAGTTTTTGATTGGATTGTCTGTTTTTGTTTGTTTGTTTGTTTGTTTCAGTACGCAGGCCTCTCCCTGTTGTGGTCTCTCCTGTTGCGGAGCACAGGCTCCGGACGCACAGGCTCAGCAGCCATAGCTCACGGGCCCAGCCACTCCACAGCATGTGGGATCCTCCCGGACTGGGGCACGAACCCATGTCCCCTGCATCGGCAGGCGGACTCTCAACCACTGTGCCACCAGGGAAGCCCTGTTTTTTTTTTTTTTTTTTAAATGATGAGAGATTACATCTATTTATTTATTTATTTTTGGCTGCATTGGGTCTTCATTGCTGCACACGGGTTTCTCTAGTTGCGGCGAGTGGGGGATACTCTTTGTTGTGGTGCGCAGGCTTCTCATTGCAGTGGCTTCTCTTGTTGCGGAGCACAGGCTCTAGATGCTCAGGCTTCAGTAGATGTAGCATGCAGGCTCTAGAGCACAGGCTCAGTAGTTGTGGCGCACAGGCCTAGTTGCTCCACGGCACGTGGGATCTTCCCAGACCAGGGTTCGAACCCATGTCCCCTGCATTGAAAGGCAGATTTTTTTCTACTACACCACCAGGGAAGCCCTGTTTTTTTTTAAGTATTGAGTTATATGCACTGTTTACATACTCTGGGTATTAATCCCTTGTCAGTCATATTGTTTGCCAATATTTTCTCCCATTCTGCAAGTGGTCTTTTCATTTTGTCAGTGGTTTTCTTTGCTGTGCAAAAGCTTTTATGTTTGATTAGGTCCCATTTGTTTATTTTTACTTTTATTTCTTTTGCATTAGAGGTAGATCCAAAAATTTATTTACTATTCATGTCAAAGAGTGCTCTGCCAATGTCCTCTTCTAAAAATTGTATGGTTTCAGGTCTTACATTTAGGTGTTTAATCCATTTCGATTTTATTTTTGTACATGATGTGAGGAAGTGTTCAAATCTCAATGTTTTACATGTAGCTGCCCAGCTTTCCCAGCATAACTTATTAAAGAGACTGTTTTTTGGACTTCCCTGGCAGTCCAGTGGTTAAGACTCTGCACTTCCAATTCAGGGGGTGCAGGTGTGATCCCTGGTCGGGGAAGATCCCACATGCTGTGCAGTGCAGCCAAAAAGTTTTTTTTAAAAAAGAGACTGTATTTTCTCCATTGTATGTTCTTGACTCCTTTGTTATAGATCAATTGACTTTAGGTTTGTGGGTTTCCTTCTGTGTTCTCTATTCTGTTCTATTGATCTATTTGTCTGTTTTTTGTGTCAGTACCATGCTATTTTGATTACTGTAGCTTTGTAGTATATCCTCAAGCAAGTGAGGGTGATACCTTGAGCTTTGTTCTTTTTTCTCAAGATTTCTTTTGCAATCCAGGGTCTTCTTTGGTTTCATATAAATTTTATGATTATTTGTTCTGGTTCTGTGAAAAATGTTATTGGTATTTTGCTAGGGATCACATTAAATCTGTAGATTGCTTTTGGTAGTATGGCTACTTTAGCAATATTAATTCATTTCTAGAGCATGGGATATCTATCCATTTCTTTGTATCATCTTCAATTTCCTTCATCAGTTATTTATAGTTTTCTGAATGTAAGTCTTTTACCTCCTTGGTTAAGTTTATTCCTAGTTAGTTTTTTCCTTTGATATAATTTTATTTTATTTGATATAATTTTAAACAGGATTTTTTTGCCTTCTCTTTCTGATAGTTCATTATTAGTGTATAGAAAAGGAACAGATTTCTCTTAATCTTATATCTTGCTACTTTACTGAGTTCATTTATTAGTTCAAATTATTTTTTTTAGTGAACACTTTAGCATTTTTTATATATAGTGTCATGTCATGTGCAAACAGTGACAGTTTTACTTTTTTCCTTCCAATTTGGATGCTTTTTATTTCTTTTTCTTGTCTGATTGCTGTGGGTAAGACTCCCTGTTCTATGTTAAATAGAAGTAGTGAGAGTGGGCATCTTTGTCTTGTTCCTGAATTTAGAGGAAAGGCTTTCAGCTTTTAGATGTTGAGTATGATGTTAGTTATGGGTTTGTCATAAATGGCCTTTATTATGTTGAGATATGTTCCCTCTATACCAACTTTGATGAGAGTGGTTCTGTATTAGGGTGCATATACGTTAACAAGTGTAATATCCTCTTGCTGTATTGATCCCTTTATCATTATATAATGCCCTCTTTGTCTTTTTTATATCCTTTGTTTTAAAGTCCATTTTGTCTCATAAGAGTATGGCTACCCTCACTTCCTTGTCATTTCTGTTTCCTTGAGAAATATCTTTTACCATCGCCTCACTTTCAGTTTGTGAGTGTGTTTAGGTCTGAAATTAATCTCTTGTAGTTAACATTTAGATGGGTCTTATTTTTCTTATCCAGTCAGCCAACCTGTGTCTTTTGATTGGACATTTAGCTCATTGACATTTAAAGTAATTATTGATATGTGTAACTCTTTCATTTTAGAATGATGAAAATCTATAAATGATTATCTAAAAACAATTTATTATATAAATTTCTAGGTATAGAAAATGAATATTTTTCTAAGTTACTAACTTGCATTTAAAATAATAAGAACAAACAAAACACCCGCTACACCTATAATTTTTGTCAGATGCCTAGAGGAAGTTTTTCCTTAAGACCAACACAAAGCAAGGACAGCTTTCTCACAAAACTAAATTGCATTCAAAAAGAAAACATATCTTTTCCACACCTAAGTGTCTTTGTTTCATTTTGAGTACCTAATGACTGCACATGGCAGAGACAGTTTGCGAATACCCACACATTTAATTGATATTCTTAGGATAAATTGTCCCTTCTCTGTTTTCAGTATAAATCATTCTTTCTCAGTATCAATCAATGTTTTCATTTACTGTAGTTCTTTCCTATGGTCACATGTGAAACTTGGACTAAAATATTTCTGTTACGTAAATTATCCTTCAGAGATACATAATGTAAACACAGGTAAAATGAGCTTTTCAAATGTGTACTGTCTACATAAAATTGTTGAATTAACCAAATGCCTTGCTCTACAATTCAGTTTTCATAGGTTTTTTAACATTCTATTTGAGCATTGACATGGCACGTTAGGGACTGTGCTTTCCTTTCATCTGGAGTTTATGTTATAGGTAGCTTCCTTGAAAGGTCAGAACATCCCCAGATGCTGCTTGCTATTGAGTGACTAGGTGCACAGCTAACCTCAGAGAATGAATTAATCAGCCATTTTGGCAGTTAGCATCCTTTCCTCATTTTGAGTACATTCAGCAATAATTAGAGGATCAACATTTTTTTAATCAAGAAGCAGAAAGATCAAAATGAGTCAGGAAATCAAAATGAGAAGTTGGGAAACTTAGACTTAAATGTTTCTCTTCTATATTATCTTTTTTAAACTGCATTAAATGGACTCATCAATGAACAAAGTATGCATCCTTTAAGTGAGTATGCTCCGGCACTCAGATTTAGTCTTCAGAGACTCAAGACACTGTTCACATGCCCCATACTCTTCTTACATTCTTTCCTTCTGGGGGAGCTCTGCCTGAAAAAAGTTAACAGACTCTAAGAAATCCGTATCAGAAAGTTTAAATGAAAGATTCATATTAAAAGAAGTCAAACCACAGTGAAAGTGAGGAAGTCAGAATTCTTCGGATTTGTTATTATTGCTGAAACCTATAGGTACCCAAAGGAGATCACAATGCAGCTGGAAGACAGTGTGAGCTAAAGAAAGGGAATTAGGCCCATGTCTGGTCTGGAGCATTGTCACTGAATCCTGAAGTGTGTTGAGTTTAGTAAAGTATCATTTCCTTTATAGAAAAACTACTAGTAAAAGCATAGTTCATCCAAATATTAGTGAGTTATTCTTCATGCCATACAATAAAAGTTAAAGAGGAGAACAAAAACAACTTTTGATTTGAAGGAAGTTAACGTTATTTCATTAACAAATTGTAAATAGTAACAGCATAAACTGGATGAGAAGCTGCTTTCACAGGCCATAAATGCTTAATGTTTATTACCAATAAAAGTCAAAGGAGCATTTAGTAAAGCAGTTTACCAAACAAACATTAAATACTTTAATGCATTAGCTTCAGTGGACAGAATCAGGCTATTTAAATAGCAATGAGTAATCTGTTAGGGTTTGATTCACCACAAATGATCTGAAGCTTAATACAGGATGATAGCCTTTGAAAGCAAGTGATAAGGGTAAACATTCGTTTGGGGTAACAGGACAATACTCTTGAAAGCAAGGGAGGATAAAGACCAGGTTTGGTGTAGTTGAATCTCATACAAAACTAAAAGTAGAGAAATACTTGTCTTATGTTGAAGATATGGTGGAAAGAAAGTGACTCTACTTCTAAGCTATATGATTTGAAGAAAGTTTACTTTACTACCTACACTTCAGTTTCTTCATCTGAAAAGTGAGTCCTATCTCACTGGATAGCTGTGAAGATTAATGATAGCATATGCGTTTTTCTGGGACATAATGATTCTTTGTGTGTAATTTTACTTTACCTTGATTCTTCTGTCTCCTGCATTCCTTCTGCTACCTACTTGCATACTACTACTACTACTACTACTGCTACTACTACTGTTTGTGCCATTTAGTGAGAACACATGGGTTAAGCTGTAATTATTTGCGTTTCAAGGAAAATAAAATTACAGATTACCTTTAGTGATAGATATTTATTGCAAGGACATGGAAGAAATAATTTCATTTGCCACACTTGTCAACACAGATCTCAGAATTTCTAACATTGGGATATGTCCTGGTCTTCATAGAAAATAGGAAGCATTATTCATTATTACTTGGAACAGCAACCTGAGCTGAGTAATACACTTTCTTTTTATTCATTTAGCATTTATACTTCCCAAGAGATGTTTTGATTGGGTTGGTTTATTACCACTCACTGTGGGAAACTTAATGCCAAGCCACCTCAGAAATGATTGGCTGTCCTTTTGCCCAGATCATATATGGGTTCTTTCTGTTTGTGGACCATTACCTAGACCAATCAACTGCATTCAGGTTTGCAAATTTAGCTTTTCTTAAGTAGTATATTGTATGAGTAAGACCATATTATACAGGAAAGATCCTGTCGGAACAACTTTTTCTTAATACAGAGAAATGTATTTTATGGGCAATTGAGAATTTTTATGGAGATGCACTCACATTTATTGTGAAGAAAATATATTCCAGATAGAACACTAAAGAATTTATGTATACATTAACACTAACCCTATAAGATAGATAGTATTCCCTTTTTATAGATAAGACAAAGATGAGGCTCTCCACAATTTTAGCAAATAGTTCACGACCAAACATCTAGTAAATGACATTGGTAGGATTCAAAACAAAACTTGGCCACTGTTCACTCTATCCTTTGATTCTCACATACTAACAGTGGTTCTGCCATTAACTCAGTGACCTTGTCTAATTTACTCTCCCACTTCTAAGCCTTTATTTTCTTATGTGAAAATAAAAGTTTGAATTGCAGCACTGATATCATACTTAAAAAAATTGCATAGAAACCCCAACTTTATTTAAAATCTTACACAAACCTATTATACATATTAAAAAAGAAAAAAAATATTCGAAATACTCTTGTTGAAGGAAGCCTCTATGATTTTGCTAATGTTTTTCTCTATTATTTGACTGCCTTCCTCCATATCCATATGTCTAAGTTTCCCCCACTCCTTAAGGCCATGCTCAAATGCTACCTCTCCCATTTAGTCTTTCCTGATCTACTGAGCCATAAGTAATCCTATAGTTTTCTGAAAGTTTATAGCATTTAATTTGTAGTTTCTTATGACTGTAAAATTTTCTACCTTATAGTTTTTGTGTAAATGTGTTAACTTCTGTGGTTAACTAGCCATTCCTAGAGAGCAGGAACTCTCTCACATTCATCTATGTATCCTTCATACCATCTGGTACAGTGTCTGACACATACTAAGGTCAGAGATAAAAAATAGGTTGCATTGTATATGCCAACTCTAATTAATTTATAGTTGCACTGGGTGAATAAAGATTCTAACACTGTGCAAGGGTTCATAAGAAATAGTAAAAATGTATCATGTGAACTGTCATTTAGGAGTTTTTATATTACAAGTCACAAAATCCATCCCAAACTATCCTTAATAAAAAAGGAAATTCATCAGATTATATGAATGAATGGCTCTATGCTCTGAAGCTATATCTAGTTTTAGGCACTGCAACATTATCAGGGCTCCTTTTCAGATTCTTTGCAATTATCTTGTATCTGTCCAACCCGGTATGTCAGCCTCATTTTCAGTCAAGTTCCCTTCATGTTATCAGAAATGGCTATAATAGTACCACATATTACCTCTTTAAACTGCAGTATCCAGCGTATTAATGGGACCAAGAAGCCTCCAGAAATACCTTCTTGTGTCTTATTCTTTCACATTGGCTTAGATATACATCCCTGAATTGACCATTGTGGTCAAGGGATTAGATGTATTGATTGATTCAAATCAATTAGATACCAATCCCTGAAGAATATGAACTATTTGGAGGGGAAGCTTTATATTTGGGGATCGAGTTAGAGAAAGGGATGTGAATAGCTGCTTTATGAGGAAAAGGGAGACAGAAATGTTACAATCCCTCATCCTAATGTTCTGACAGAAAACCATAAAATAATTATTTCTCAATTGGAGCAAAACTAAAAATGTGGTGGCTCATTTTTTAAAATTTTAACTAATTTTGTACATATAGAACAGTAAAAAATAGTACAAAGTGTTCTTTTATCCTTCATCCTCCTTCCCCTAATGCTAACCTCTTACATAATTATTGTATAGTTACCAAGAACAAATAAATGACATTAGTACAGTATTATTAATGGTATTACTATTATTATTAATTCTATGTATATATTTAATTATTAACTGCAATATTATCAACTATCAACTGTGGACATGCTAGTTTCACCAAATTTCCTCCTATTCTTCATATTTGTACCAGGATTCTATCTAGGATCCCAGATTGCTTTTGGTTGTTATTTCTCCTTAGCCTCCTTCAACTTGTAGCAGTTATTTGATTTGTCCAAGTCTTTCATGACTTTTATCACTTTTGAAGGACAACAATCTGTTATTTTGTAGAATATCTCTCAATTTAGATTTTTCTAATGATTGGAGACAGGTTATTTATTTTTTGTAAGAGTACTACATAATGACATTATATCTTTCTTAGTGTACTATATCAAGGGGTTCATGATGTCCACATATCTTATTACTGGTGATGTTTACCTTGCTCACTTGATTAAGTTGGTGTCTATTTAAATTTTTCCAATGTAAAGTGACTAACTTTTCCATTATAGTCAATAAGTATTTTGAGGGTGATATTTTGAGACTTTGCAAATTCTATTTCTCTTCAAACTTGTACCCACTAATTTTAGCAACCATTGGAGGTTCACATCTGCAGAGCCTATTACTGTGGTGTTTGCCTAATGTTGATTTTCTATCTCCCTCTTTTCTTTACATTTATTAACTTGATATCTATTGTAAGGAAGATCCCTCTCTTCTCCAGCATGTATATATATATATTTATATTAGTGTGGACTTATGGGTACTTAATTCATTCTACAGGTTAAAATTCAGTACTTGTTCCTGAAATTTTTCTAGCTTTAGCCATTAACTTCTTCTGATTGATGTTTGTGTTTTGTTTTGGTGTGTGCTTCTTTTCATTTTTTAAAGTTAAAATGTTTATTTTGGGAAATTTATAGGTTCATTCACATGCAATTTTATGAAATAATATAGAGAAATCCCATGTATCCTCTACCCAGTTAACCCCAGTGGTAACATCTTGGAAAAATATATTGCAGTATTACAACCAGAATATTGACATTGATTTTATTCATATTTATTCATATTTATTTAGGTTTACTTGTTCTCATTTCAATGATTTTGTGTTTATATGTTTGTACTTAATTCTGTGACATTTTCTCACATGTGCAGGTTTTTGTATTCAGAGTCAGAATACAGGACAGTTACATAATCATGTTTCCATACTATTGCCCTTTTAAAATCTCTCCTCCACATCCAAACATCCTCTCTCTGTAACCCCGATCTACCACTACTCTGTTGTCCATTTCTATAATTCTATCATTTCAAGGGTGTTAAATAAATGGAATCAAACAGTATGGGAACTTTTAAGATTGACTTATTTATCTCACCATAATTTCATGGATATTCATCTAAGTTGTTATATGCATCAGTAGTTCCTGCCCCTTTTTTTGTTGAGAAGTGTTCTATGGTATATTAATCAGGGTTCTCAGTGAACTTATATTGTTACATTCAGCCTGATTCAACTTTATGTTCTTTCCACCGTTATCTCACATTGTTAGTATCTATCCCTATACATGTTCCCCAGATTTCTGCCTGTAGAAATTAGAAAACTCAACTGTTTCTTTTTGATTGTAGTGCACTTCTTCATGGGTCACACTTTATACCTCACCTTTAGAGGTCTGCTGGGACTTGAGTCTAGTTTTAAGTCTAGAAGCAAAGAAGAATGTTGGAGATAGGTCCTAAGGAGACACAGCAGTGTCTTGCATGCTAACTGCCTTCAGAAAGCCACTAAAGTTCTTCAGGCAATTCAGGGTTAATCCTATCAGAAGGGGGTGGAGAGGATGCTTCCACTGGGGAAAGAGAGGCCTTTTCCACTGGCAAAGAAGACTCAGAATTTAGAGGTTCAATGTCCCCAGCTTCATCACCAACTTTCCATAAATCCATATCCCAACTTTAAGGATCCTACTCCTCCCAAGCCAATGCCTTCACTTTAACAGCAGACAACCTATGAAGCTGGGAGTTCAATTTACATTTTAATTGAGCCCGTCACAGGACCTAGTTTGCATTTGATTTTTCAGCAATCTCAGACCTGTAACTGTAGGAGATATGTGTCTTCTTTAGGGCACATACAGAAGATTTCAAATAGTTTATACAGCACTTGAGCTAGGAATTTAAATCCCTAGCTCATCTTTTTCTTTCCCTACTTTGTCTAGCAGCATTAGGAGAAAACAGCCAATCTCATCATATTCGTTAGTTTGAGAAAAATGTCCAAAAGTATCATATACACAGTTACACAGATCCTTGTGTAACTTATAAGTGATTGATTAGGAGTATCCAATGATGATATTTTGCATGCCTCCATTGCCAGATTACATCTTGCACTGTCAGTATTTTCTTTACTACTGGAAATTGTCATTAACATCTTTAAATATAATGAAATTAGAGTGCCAATTCCAGGAACCTCAGAACTAATTCAGAAAGCTCATTCTTGAGCTTCAGTTCCTCTAGAACCAGTCTTTGTACCAAAATCTGTATTAGTCAAGTTTCACCAGAAAAACAAAAACAATAGGATATACTTCCTTATTACATACTTATTATAAGGGATTGACTAATGCAGTTATAGTAGTTAAAAAGTCCCAAAATCTGCAGTCCACAAGCTGGATGGTGTAGATCTACTCCAAGTTTGGAGGACTGTAAACTCAGAGACCCACTGATGTAGTTCCAGTCCAAAGGCCTGTATGCTGGAGACCCAGGTCAATGTTTCTGTTTAATTCCAAAGGCAGGGAAAAATCTGTATCACAGCTCAAAGATAGGCAGGAAGAATTGCCTCTTACGTGTGGGAAAATTAGCCTTGTTTTATTCAGGTTTTCAACTGATTGGATGGGTCCACCCACATTAGAGTGGACAACCTGCTTTAATTCAAATGTTAATCTCATTCAGAACCATCTTCACATTAAAACTCAATAATGTTTGACCAAATGTCTGGACCCCCTCTGGCCTAGTCAATTTGAAACATATAAATTAACCATCAAAAATGGAATGGGTGGGCTTCCCTGGTGGCGCAGTGGTTGAGAATCCGCCTGCCGATGCAGGGGATACGGGTTCGTGCCCCGGTCCGGGAGGATCCCACGTGCCGTGGAGCGGCTGGGCCCGTGAGCCATGGCCGCTGAGCCTGTGCGTCCGGAGCCTGTGCTCCGCAACCGGAGAGGCCACAGCGGTGAGAGGCCCGCGTACCACAAAAAAAAAAAAAAAAAAAAAAAAAATGGAATGGGTGTACCACATGTTGTTTAACCATTCACCTGTTGAAAGACATCTGGACTGATTCCAGTTTTTTGTTTTTGTGGTACGCGGGCCTCTCACTGTTGTGGCCTCTCCCGTTGTGGAGCACAGGCTCCGGACGCGCAGGCCCAGCGGCCATGGCTCACGGGCCCAGGCGCTCCGCGGCATGTGGGATCTTCCCGGACCGGGGCACGAACCTGTGTCTCCTGCATCGGCAGGCAGACTCTCAACCACTGCGCCACCAGGGAAGCCCTGATTCCAGTTTTTGACTATTAAAACTTATAGGAACATTTGTGTACGGGTGTTTTGTTTTTTTAAATAAATTTGTGTTTTCATTTTGTTGAGAAATGAAGTTGAATTGCTGGGTTGTTTGGCAATTGCATGTTTTGTTTTAAAAGAAACTACAAAACTATTTTCCACAGTCATTGTACCATTTTGCATTCCCAAGAGCAACATATGAGCAATCTACTTTCTCTGTATCCTCACCACCATTTTTGGTTTTGTTACTATTTTTTTTATTTGAGCCTCTCATAACTGTTTAGTGGGGTCTAATTCTGGTTTTAATTTGCATTTTTTGGTACCAGTGATACTGAAAATCTTTTCATGTGCTTATATGCCATCTGTAAATCTTGTCTGGTGGAAAATACGTTCATTCCCTTTGCCCATTTTCTAATTAGATTGTTTGCTTACTGCTAATATTAGACAGTTCTTTATATATTCTGCATATAATTCCCTTACTGAATATGTGATTTGAAAGTAATTTCACCCAGTATTCAGCTTGTCTTTTCATCTTCTGTACAGATTTTCACAGAGAAAAATTATTTAATCTTGATGAGTACCAAACTATCATTTTTTCCCTTTTATAGATAATATTTTTGTTGTCAAGTCTAAGAATTCTTCACAAAACTCTAGATCCCTAAAATTTTTCTCCTATGCTTTTTACTAAAAGTTTTATAGTTTTATATTTGTCATTAAAGTTCATGATCCATTTTAGGTTACTTTTTGTATAAGATGTCTCAATTTAGGTTGAGGTTTATTGGGTTTTTGTTTGTTTGTTTGCCAATGGATGTCGATAATCATTTTGTTAAAATGTTCATCCTTTATTCATTTAATGCATTTTCCTTTTTGTCCAAAATGAGTTGGACATACTTTTGTGGGTAAATTTCTGGGTTTTATTTACTATGTTTCATTTATCTGTGTTTTATCCCTCTATAATATCACAGTGTTTTCATTACTGTAGCTATACAGTAAGCCTTAATATTGAGTAGAGTGATTCCTCCGATATTATTCTTCTCTTTCAAGATTATTTCAGCTATTCTAGTTATCTATATAAATTTTAAGATTAGTTTGTCTATATCTACAAAAGCCTTGCTAAAATTTGATAGTTGCTTCATTAAACTTATAGGTCAATTTGGAGAGATTTCACATGTTCCAATCCAATAATGTGGTATGTTAGTCATATTGTTTTAGTATTCTTTGGTTTCTTTATTATCAATTTGCAGTTTTTAGCATGTATATTCTGCACATGTTTTGTGTTGTTTATATGTAAGTAATTTTCTCTGGAGGGACTGTAAATGGTATTGTATTTTTAATTTCTATTTCTACACATTAACTGTGGGTACATAGAAGTGCAATTGATTTTTGCTTGCTAATCTTGTATCTTGTTACCTTGCTGTATTCACTTATTAGTTCTAAGAACTTTGCATAATTTATTTGAGATTTTCTACATAGATAATCATGTCGTATACAAACAGTAACAGTTTTGTGTCTTCCTTTGCAATCCGTATGCCTTTTATTTATTTTTCTTGTTGTATTATTGTGGCTAGAACTTCCAATACTATGTTGAATAAAAGTGGTGAAAGGGCAACACTGGCAGTGGTGGCACAGTTGTTTCCTCCAGATATACATCAAGTCTTGAGAAAAAGAAAAGAACATTAGGAGTTCTGTTTAAACCTGTACTTGCTGCTAAGAAAATAAATAAAGATGCAGACTCCAAATCAGTGGTTTATTCATTCTTCATGCAATAGCAATGGACTAGAGGAGACAAGCAATCCTTGTTGATCATTGACTTCGCTGAAGACTGAGAAAGTTGAAACAAATTTGCAAATGATACACGACTGCTAAGCTTAGACAATTCGATGAAAATACGTCATTTATAGGTTGAAAAGTCTGTAATAAATAATAAAAACATTGACTAAGTTGAAGTCATCAAGATTGTGTTGTAGATTAATCCTGACATTAGTCCTCCTCACAGGAATACCAACTAGCAACTATCCATAGATAACACACCATTGTGAAAATCCCAGAACCAGGAGGTAAAGCTGAAACACCCCCTCTGGACAACAGAGACCATGGTGAACCATATTAGAAAGTAAAAGGAGCCGTTTCACCTAGGTTGGCACAGAGGCTCATTAAAAGGGCCTACCTAGGGCTATGATATATCCAGTAGGAAAAGAGATCCCAAGATGGAAATACAACTTCCTCAGCATTGTGGAATGCTTCCTAGGAGGCTCAAGCAGGTCTTCCCTTATGGGGATCACTGAGGAAATCTGTAGAGTTTGACAACGGGGAATCAGAGAGAAACTGAGAAGGAAGAAAGATTTACAGCAACCAGGGCTCAGATCTCACTGGATGGCATTCCCAGTGGAAGCAGTGGCCAATCAGAGATCCTAGCCATTGACTCTGCCCATGTTCAGAGCTGAGGTGGTGACCCATCTGGCAAGGGAGCATGGTTAGCCATTGTACCTGGTTTGGTTCCCTAGTTTCAGAGAGTACTGTCTGTGGAGCCCATTCTATGATCCTGCCGAAGCAGAGAACCAAGTTTGAAGTATTTCTCAATGGCAGAGCATAGCTTCCAGTACGTTCTGACCAGAAAGCCGGTCAGAGAACCAGGAAAACTGTGGAGTCCATTCTAGTGCCTCACTTGGGAAGGCAGGCAAGCCAGCAGCCCCACCCAATTATTGAACATATTTTTACACTGAACAGTCAGTGACCCTGAACAACTTTGGAGCTCAGCCTACAGTTCCACTTAGCCACAGAGCCCAACCTACAACCTTCCCCATCAGCAAAACCCAAACTACAGCCCTGCCTGATTATTAAACATACCCTGGACAGAGATGATGCCTGAACACTGCACTCAATCTCGAGCCCTATCCAATGTCAGGATATAGCTGGAGGCCCTGACTGACTAGAAATTCTGGCCAGTGACCTTATCCTTCAGCTGAGCACAGCCACTGACCTATCTAATCCTAAAGCACAGCCTGTGACCCTACCCAAATTTGGGGAACAGCCTGTGTCCCCACCTTATCACAAAGCACCACCTAAGGCCCCACATGACAAAAAACCCAGCCTTCAGTCCTGCCTAAATATGGAGTCCAGCCAGTAGCACCATCGTTTAGGGATAACCGCCTGAGACCTCACTCAACCAGGAACAATTGAGAAGCCCAGACCACAGTCCTGCCCAATCACACAGTCCAATCACTGGCACCACCATGCCAGAAAACAGACTGTAATCCTGCCTGACAAGAGGTACTTGCAGAGACCTGCTAGTGGCCACACCTGATTGGATTGTGGAGCACATCCAGCAGTCCTGTTCATTGCAAACATGTAAATTCTGGAAAAAAAAGAATGCTTACTTAAATGTATAGATACCATTGTGAAGATACAAGTAATCAAGTAACTATGATGTAAGTAAATGAAATTAATAGTTTCAACTACAGAACCTAAAGAAGTGGAGATCAATGAAATGTCTGTAAAACAGTTCAGAATAATCCTCTTAAAGGAGTTCATTGAATAACAGGAAGAAAGAAAAACAACTAAATGAATATAGGAAAGCATGCATGAATAAAATGAGAAGTTCAACAAGGAAAAAAAAAACAGTCAAAAAACAAACAAAAATCCTACAGCTGACAAATACAATGACTGAACTGAAAAATTCAATAGAGAGCTTCAAGAGCAGACTCAAACAAGCAGAAGAAAGACTCAATGACCTTGAATAAGATCCTTTGAAATTATTCCATTAGAGGAGAAAAAAATTTAAAAGAAGGATAGGAATTAAGAAGGTCTATGGGATGTATGGGACATCATCAAAAGAAATAACATTTTGAAAATTCCAGATGAAGAAGAGAAAAAGAAAGAATATTTAAGGGAATAATCACTGAAAAGTCCTCAAAAATTAGGGAGAGACATGGACATCCAGATTCATGAAGCTCAAAGAATCTGAAATATGTTGAATCTGAAAAGGGCTATAAGAGCACACATTGTAATTAAGTTGTCAAAATTCAAGATGAAGAGAATTTTGAAAATAGAAGAAGAAAAGCAACTTGTCACATACAAAGGAGCTACCATAAGACTATATGTAGACTTCTCATCAGAAACTTTGCAGGCCAGAAAAGAGTGGGAAAATTTATTCAAAATATTGAAAGAAAAATAATACTGTCAACCAAGAATGCTATACACAGAAAAGCTCTCCTTCAGAAATGAAGGAGAAATAAAGGTTTTCCCGAAGAAACAAAAGCTGAGGGAGTTCATTAACACTAGACCTGTCTAATAAGAAATATTAACAGGAGTTCTTACAGCTGCATTGAAAGGATGCTAATGAATATCATAAGAATATATTCATGGGTAAAATGTACTGGTAAAGGTAAATATACAGTCAAAGTTAGATTCTCTAATATTATAGTGGTGGTGCATAAATCACAACAATAGCTTAACAGTTACAAACAAATGTATTTGAAATAATTATAACTACAATAATTTGTTATTGGACACACTATAAAAAAGATGTAAATTGTAATATCAATAACATAAAATCTGAGGAGTGTAGGAGTAAAAGTATAAAGTTTCTGTATGCTATTGAGGTTAAGTTCTTACTATCTTAAAATAGGATATTATATTTTATGTAAGCCTCATGGTAACCACAAAGGAAAAACCTGTAGTAGATACACAAAAGGTTATGATAAAGAGTCAAAGCATTCTGCCAAAAAAGTCATCAATTTTCCAAAAAGAATATAGGAAGAGAGGAAGAAAGGAACATAGGATCTACAGAAAAGTTAGAAAACAATCAAATGACAACAGTAGTCCTTACCTATCACTAATTACTTTAAATGAAAGTAGATTAAATTCTCACATTAAAACACATGGAATGGATAAATGGATAAAAATATAAGCTCCAGTGATATGGTGCCCAGGGGAGACTCACTTTAGCTTTAAGGACACACATAGGCTGAGAATGAAGAGAAGAAAAAAAGATATTCCAAGCAAATGGTAGCCAAAAGAAAGGAGTGGTTGCTATGCTTATATCAGACAAAATAGACATTAAGCTAAAAGTCGTCACAAGAGACCATGGTGGCCATTAGATAATAATGTAGGGGTTGATTCATCAAGAAGATATGACAATTGTAAATATTTATGCACCCAATAGCAAAGCACCTAAATATATAAAGCCAATACTAAGAGAACAAAAAGGAAAAATAAACAATATAATAATAGTTGGGGAACTTTATTATCCCATTCTCAATAATGGCTAGATCATCCAGACAGAATCATAAGGAAGCAGGAGATTTGAACAACAGTATAGATCAAATAGCCATAATAAAAATATACAGAACATTCCATCCAACAGCAACAAAATATACATGTTTCTCAAGCACAACTATTCTAGGATAGGTTATGTGTTCAGTTACAAAACAAGTCTAAACAAATTCAAAAAGATAGAAATTATATCAAATATCATTTCTGACCACAAGTTATGAAAATAGAAAGCAATAACAGGAGGAAAGCTGGAAAATAAACAGATATGTGGAATTAAGCAATACACTGCTAAACAACCAATGGGTCAAAGAATAAATCAAAAGAGAAGTAACAAAGCATCTTGGGACAAATGAAAATGGAAACCCAAAATACCAAAACTTATGATATGACTCAAAAGCAGTTTTAAGAGGAAAATTTATAGCTCTAAATGCATACTTCAAAAAAACAGAACATCTCAAATAAATAACTGAGCAATACAGCTCAAAGAACTAGAAACAGAAGAACAAACTAAGCCCAATGTTAGTAGAAATGAGGAAATAATAAAGAAATAAATGAAATATAGAATAGGAAAATGATAGGAAAGATTAAGAAAATAAAGAGTTGGTTCTTTGAAAAGATAAACAAAACTGACAAACTTCAACACAACATATATCACATACATATGAGGGACCATAAGAGACTGCTATGAATTACTATATACAAACAAATTGGTTGAACTAGGAGAAACTTGATAAATTCCTAAAAATACAGCCTACCAAGACTAAACCATGAAGAAACAGAAAATGTGAAGAGATCAATAATGAGTAAGTAGAGTGAATCAAAAATTTAAAATCTCCCAACAATGAAAAGTCCAGGAGCAAGCAGTTTCAATGGAGATTTCTAGCAAGCCTTTAAAAAGAATTAATACCAATGCTTCTCAAACTCTTCCAAAAATCTGAAGAGGAGGAAACACTTCAGATTAATTTTATGAGGCCAGCATTACCGTGATACAGAAGCCAGATAAGGACACTACAAAAATAAAAAATCTACTATATACTAATATCCCTAATGAACATAGATACAAAATCCTCAACAAAATACTAGTAAACCAAGTTCAACAGTATATTGGAAAGATCATATGCCTTGATCAACTGGGATCCAAACCTGGGATGCATGTTTCAACATATGCAAATCAAAAATATGATATATTACATTAGTAGAATGAAAAATAAAAATGTGATCATCACAATATGTTCAGAAGAAAAATTGTACAAAATTAAGCATCCTTTCATGATAAAATTTCTTTAAAAAATGGGTATAGGATGAACTACCTCAAAATCATAAAGGCCATATATGACAAGGCCACAGCTAACATTATACTCAATGGTAAAAGGTTGACAGCTTTTCCTCAAAGATCAGGAATAAGATAAGGGTGGCCACTCTTACCACTTCTATTTAACATATACTGTAATTCCTACCCAGAGTAATCAGACAAGAAAAAGAATTATCAATATAAGGCATCTAAATTGGAAAGTAAGAAGTAAAATTGTCTCTCTTTGCAGATGATGTGATACCATATGCAGAAAATTCTAAAGATGGTGGTGTGATGAATTGGGAGATTGGGATTGACATATATACACTAATATGTATAAAATGGATAACTAATAAAAACCTGCTGTATAAAAAAATAAATAAAATATAAAAATTAAAAAAAACAAAAAACCCTATACCTTAATGAAAAATGAATTTAAATGAAAAAATGAATTTTAATGAAAATAAAAATTTAAAAATTCAAAGGAATCCTATCTGTGAAACTCAGTGCAGGAGAGGTATCTGGGGAGCTAGTCATAGCCATCTCCCTACTTTATTGCCATAATTCAGCCAATGCAGTGTGCTTAGTGCACCACAAGGGTACCTAATCCGAGGTTCTGTGTTAACCTCCTCTGTAAGATTAACGTGATGACAGATCAGCAGATGCAGTGGCTGGAGAAGAACAAACACTTCATTTTCTGGTGTTTTGAACTTCTCCAAGAAGAGTGACATAAATGAATGAATGAACACATGAATAAATAACTGAATGCCAGACAGCATTGATACTTCTGACTGGGAAAGATACAAATCAGTCACTAGCTGAGGACACTTTCTTTAAGGTTCCTCAACAATCATTATCCTGTCTTTTAGTAATAACACTTTAACTGTTATAATTTTATAATTTAAGTACACTACCCATTTTGAATATATTTTTTTATAAAGTAAGAAAAAAAAAGATGTGATACCATATGCAGAAAATTCTAAAGATACCACCAAAAGCTATTTAAACTAGTCAACAAATTCAATAAAATTGCAGGATAAAAATTAATAAACAAAAATCAGTTTCATTTCTATACACTAACAATGAACTATCTGAAAAAGAAAAAAATCATTCATTCATAATAACATCAAAAACAAAGAAATAATGTGGAATAAAATTAACCAAGGAGGTGAAAGATTTTACACTGAGAACTATAAGACTTGTATAAAAGAAAATGAAGACACAAATAAATGGAAAAAATCATGTGTTCATGAATCACAAAAATTCATATTATTAAAATATCCTTAAAACTCAGACTATTTATATGTTCAGTGCAACCTCTATCAAAATTTCTATGGCATTTTTTCCCAGAAATAGAAGCAACAATCCTAAAATTCATATGGAACCACAAAAGACCCTGAATATGCAAAGCAATTTTGATAAAGCATAAAAAATCTGGAGGTATCACAGGTTCTGATTTCAAACTACAGCATAAAGCTGTAGTAATCAAAATAGTATGGTAGTGATATAAAACCAGATACATAGACCAATGGAACAGAATCAAGAGCCCAGTAATAAATTAATGTATATGTAGTCAGTTAATTTTTGGCAAAGGATCCAGGAATACACAATAGGGAAAAATAGTATCTTTAATAAACAGGGTTTGAGAAACAGGACATTCACATGCAAAAGCATAAAATTGGACCTCTATAGTATATCACTCACAAAAATTAATTCAAAATGGATTAAAGACTTAAACATAAGACTTAAAACCATAAAACTCCTAGAAGACAACATAGGGAAAGACCTCCTTAAAACTGGTCTCGGCAATGATATTTTGGATATGACTCCAAATGCATAAGGAATAAAATGAAAAATAAACAAGAGGGACTACATCAAACTAAAATCTTCTGCACAGAAGTTAAAGATCAATAAAATGAAAAGGCAACTTATGAAATGTGAGAAAGCATTTATAAATCACATATCTGACAAGGGGTTAATATCCAAAATATATAAGGAAGTCATGCAGCTCAATAGTATAAAAACAAATAATCCAATTTAAAAATGGGCAAAGGACCTGAATAGACATTTTTCCAAATAAGGCAAACAAATGACCAACAGGTACATGAAAAGGTGTTCAACATCAGTAATCACCAGGGAAATGTGTATCTAAACCACTATGAGATATCACCTCACACATGTTAGAATGGCTATTATCAAAAAGACAAGAGGTAACAATTGCTGACAAGGATGTGGAGGAAAGGGAAGGCTTGTGCACTGTTGGTGGAAATGTAAATTGGTGTAACCAGTATGGAAAACAGTATACAGATTCCTTTTAAAATGAAAAACAGAACTACTGTATGATCCAGCAATTCTACTTCTGTATATGTACAAAGAAAATGAAATCACTGTCTTGAAAAGATATCTGCACCTCCATGTTCACTGCAACAATATTTACAATATCAAGACATGAAAACAATGTAAATGTCCATATACTGATGAATGGTGAAAGAAAATGTGGTATATTTATCAATAGAATAGTATTCACCCATAAAAGAGAAGGAAACCCTGACATTTACAGCAGCATGGATGAAATTTAAGGGCATTATGCAAAGTAAAATAAGTCAGACAAAAAAATACTGTATAATCTCACTGATATGTGGAATCTAAAAAAGCTGAATCTTAGAAACAGAGTAGATCAATGGTATCTGGGGAAGAGGGAGGTGGGGGGAAATGGGTATGATGGTCAAAGGGAATAAGCTTACAGTTATAAGACAAATAAGTTTGGGGAGCTAATATATAACGTGGTGACTATAGTAAATAATACTCTACTGTATAATTGAAAGTCACTACAAAAGAAGAAAGTTCTCGTCAAAAAGAAAAGGTAGATATGTGAGGTGATGGATATGTTAAGTAACCTTATTGTGGTAATCATTTCACCATATATATGTATGTAAAATCATCACATTGTATACCTCAAACTTACACAATGTTATATGTCAATTATAGCTCAATAAACCTAGAAAAAAGAAAAGAAAAAAGCAAAAAGTGGAATTTTAAAACTTTACAAAATAAAAAAAGGAAAGTTGGTATCCTTGCTTTCTTTTAGATTTTAGGGGGAAAGCAATCAGTCCTCTACCATTAAGTGCAAGGTTTGCCATAGGTATTTTTTTAACATTTTTATTGGAGTATAATTGCTTTACAATGGTATGTTAGTTTCTGCTTTATAAAAAAGTGAATCAGCTATACATATACATATATCCCCATATCTCCTCCCTCTTGCATCTCCCTCCCACCCTCCCTATCCTACCCCTCTAGGTGGTCACAAAGCATGGAGCTGATCTCCCTGTGCTCTGTGGCTGCTTCCCACTAGCTATCTATTTTACATTTGGTAGTGTATATATATCCATGTCACTCTCTCACTTTGTCACAGCTTACCCTTCCCCCTCCCCATATCTTCAAGTCAGTTCTCTAGTAGGTCTGTGTCTTTATTCCTGTCTTACCCCTAGGTTTTTCATGACCTTTTTTTTTTCTTAGATTCCATATATATGTGTTAGCATACGGTATTTGTTTTTCTCTTTCTGACTTACTTCACTCTGTATGACAGACTCTAGGTCCATCCACCTCACTACAAATATCTCAGTTTCATTTCTTTTTATGGCTGAGTAATATTCCATTGTATATATGTGCCACATCTTCTTTATCCATTCATCCGATGATGGACACTTAGGTTGTTTCCATGTCCTGGCTATTGTAAATAGAGCTGCAATGAACATTTTGGTACATGACTCTTTTTGAATTATGGTTTTCTCAGGGTTTATGCCCAGTAGTGGGATTTCTGGGTCGTATGGTAGTTCTATTTGTAGTTTTTAAAGGAACCTCCATACTGTTCTCCATAGTGGCTGTATCAATTTACATTCCCACCAACAATGCAAGAGGGTTCCCTTTTCTCCACACCCTCTCCAGCATTTATTGTTCGTAGAGCTTTTGATGATGACCATTCTGACTGGTGTGAGGTGATACCTCATCGTAGGTTTGATTTGCATTTCTCTAATGATTAATGATGTTGAGCATTCTTTCATGTGTTTGTTGGCAATCTGTATATCTTCTTTGGAGAAATGTCTGTTTAGGTCTTCTGCCCAGTTTTGGATTGGGTTGTTTGTTTTTTGATATTGAGCCGCATGAGACGCCTGTAATTTTGGAGATTAATCCTTTGTCAATTGCTTCATTTGCAAATATTTTCTCCCATTCTGAGCGTTGTCTTTTCATCTTGTTTATGTTTTTCTTTGCTGTGCAGAAGACTTTCAAGTTTCATTAGGTCCCATTTGTTTGTTTTTGTTTTTATTTCCCTTTCTCTAGTAGGTGGGTCAAAAAAGATCTTGCTGTGATTTATGTCATAGAGTGTTCTGCCAATACAATCCTACCTGAAGAAACAAGAAACATCTCAAATAAACAAGCTAACCTTACACCTAAGGCAATTAGAGGAAGAAGAACAAAAAAACCCCCAAACTTAGCAGAAGGAAAGAAATAAAGATCAGATCAGAAATAAGTGAAAATAAATGAAGGAAACAGTAGCAAAGATCAATAAAACTAAAAGCTGGTTCTTTGAGAAGATAAACAAAATTGATAAACCATTAGGCAGACTCATTAAGAAAAAAAGGGAGCAGACTCAAATCAATAGAATTAGAAATGAAAACGGAGAAGTAACAACTGACACTGCAGAAATACAAAGGATCATGAGAGATTACTACAGGCAACTATATATGCCAATAAAATGGACAACCTGGAAGAAATGGACAAATTCTTTGAAAAGCATAACATTCCAACACTGAAGCAGGAAGAAATAGAAAATATAAGCAGACCAATCACAAGCACTGAAATTGAGACTGTGATTAAAACTCTTCCAACTAACAAAAGCTCAGGACCAGATGGCTTCCCAGGCAAATTCTATCAAACATTTAGAGAAGAGTTAACACCTATCCTTGTCAAACTCTTCCAAAATATAACAGAGGGAGGAACACTCCCAAAGAGGCCACCTTCACCCTGATACCAAAACCAGAAAAGGGTGTCACAAAGAAAGAAAACTACAGGCCAATATCACTGATGAACATAGATACAAAAATCCTCAACAAAATACTAGCAAACAGAATCCAACAGCACATTAAAAGGGTCATACACCATGATCAAGTGAGGTTTATCTAAGGAATGCAAGGATTCTTCAGTATACACAAAACAATAAATGTGATACACTATATTAACAAATTGAAGGAGGAAAACCATATGATCATCTCAGTAGATGCAGAGAAAGCTTTCGACAAAATTCAACACCCATTTATGATAAAAACCCTCCAGAATGTAGGCACAGAGGGAACTTTCCTCAACATAATAAAGGCCATATATGACAAACCCACAGCCAACATCATTCTCAATGGTGAAAATCTGAAACCATTTCCTCTAAGATCAGGAACAAGACATGGTTGTCCACTCTCACCACTATTATTCAACATAATTTTGGAAGTTTTAGCCACAGCAATTAGAGAAGAAAAAGAAATAAAAGGAATCCAAATGAGAGAAGAAGAAGTAAGTCTGTCACTGTTTGCAGATGACATGATACTATACATAGAGAATCCTAAAGATGCTAACAGAAAACTGCTAGAGCTAATCAATGAATTTGGTAAAGTAGCAGGATACAAAATTAATGCCACAGATATTTTTATAGATATAGTTTTTCAAATTTAGATAGTTCTGTTTATTCTTAAATTTCTGAGGATTTATTATCAATGCTTCTTGGAGTTTTTCAAATGCTTTTTCTATATCTGTTGAGATGAGCATTAGAATTTCAAGTATTTAGCGTAATGGATATGTTTTATCATGCTGATTGATTTTCACTGTTGAAGAAGCCTTGCATACCTGGAATAAATACCACTTGATCATGGTATATTATTCTTTTTAATATATTTATATTTATTTTTTTAAATTTAGTTTTGGCTGTATTGGGTCTTCGTTGCTGCATGTGGGCTTTCTCTAGTTGCAGCAAGTGGGGGCTACTCTTCTTTGCAGTGTGTGTGCTTCTCATTGCAGTGGCTTCTCTTGTTGTGGAGCACAGGCTCTAGGCGCACGGGCTTCAGTAGTTGTGGCACGAGGGTTCAGTAGTTGTGGCTCTCAGGCTCTACAGTACAGGCTCAGTAGTTGTAGTGCATGGGTTTAGTTGCTCCAAGGCATGTGGGATCTTCCCGGATCAGGGCTAGAACGCATGTCCCCTGCATTGGCAGGTGGATTCTTAACCACTGCACCACCAGGGAAGTCCTGATGATATATAATTCTTTTACCTATTGAAGAATCAATTTACTAATACTTTTTGAAGATTTTTGGAATCAGGGTTATGATTGATATTGGTCTGTAGTTTTATTTTTTGTAGTGTCTCATTTTGGTATTAGAGTAATACTGGTTTCATACAATGAGCTGGTAAGTGTCCTTCTGTTCTGTATTCTGGGAGAGATTATGTAAAATTGGTGCTAATTTTTTTTCAGATGTTTAGTAGAATTCTTCATAGAAACTGTCCGGGTCTCTAGATTTCATTTATATGAGGTTTTTAGTTATTAATTCAAAATTATAAGTGATAATAGGACTATTCATATTATCTAATTCATCTTGGTTGTATTTCGGCAGTGTGCAATGTTGGGATAATTGGTTTATTTCTTCTAAGTTGTTGAATTTATTAGCACATCATTGTTCATAATATTCACTTATTATCCTTTTAATGGCTCCAAATCTATTGTGATATCTTCTGTTTAATTCTTGATATTGATGATTTTTGTGTTTTTTGTGAAATTATTCTTTTGAGTTTTGCTGCAAGTTTACTCGTTGTATTAATTTTTAGAACATTCTTTTTGTTTTATTGATTTCCCCTATTATTTTCCTAATTTAAATGCCATTGATTTTTACTCTAACATTTATTTTCTTCCTTTTGATTGTATTGGGTTTATTTTGCCCTTCTTCTCGTGTTTTGAGGAAGATTACTGATTTGAGGACCTTCCTCTTTTGTTGTAAGCCTTTAGTGCTAAAAAAAAAAAATTCCCTCTCACCACTGCTTTAGCAGTATCCCACATATTTTAAGAATTTGTATTTTCATATGCACTTAGTTCTGTATATTTATTTTTAATTTCATTTGATACTTCCTCTTTGACTTATAAATTATTTATAAATGTGTTAATTTCCAAGTGTTTAGTGATTTTCCACTGCCTTTCTGGTATTGATTTCCAATTGGATTTCATTATGTCAAAGAATATTTTGTCTAATGTATATATATATATATATACATATTGTATATATATACATATATACAATATAATATGGTGTATCTTTGTGAATGTTCCATGGGCATTTGAAAAAATTAAGTATTCTGTTCTTGTTGGGTGGAACCCTCTGTATTTCAATTACATCTTGTTGGTTGATGCCACTGTTTATATCTTCTATAGTCTTGTATGGTAAGTTAGAGAATTTCAGAGTAGATCAAGGAGGATACAGAACCACGAGCAGCAGTAACACATAACAAGTTGTATTAGGCAATACTTGGACAAGGTTGAACAAGAAACCCTACAAAGACAGTGGTGCAAGGCCACCACACAGAAGGGGGATAATGTAAATATTTCTCAGGGGAGAGGGCGCTTATTTTAGTTGATGTCACTCAGCAGTTAAGACAGAGCATCTCTGGGCCAGAGAGCTCCAAAGGGCAGCAGTGGTTTGGGTTCCTTTACAGATACAGTGTTTGTCTTATCTATGGTTAGCAGATGTTGTGTGTAATTCCACAGGATTATAAAGTAGGTAAGCTCTAAATGACTAAAAATATGTTTATTTAGATATATTTAAAGCAGTTGGATGTGTACAAATTTGAGTTTGGTATCGGTGGGCTTTGTGCTTTCTTAGCCTGATGTATAGAGGTAAGCAGCATGGTGTCCATTTTGAGCCAATACACAGAAGACAACTTAGGCCCATTTATATAACACTTTGCTGATTTTCTAACAAGTAGTTCTTTCACTTTCTTTGAGTGTATTTTGAAGTTCCCAACTACAATTGTGTATTTGTCTATTGCTTCTTTCAATTCTATTAGCTTTTGCTTCATTTATTTTGAGGTTCTATTGCCTGGTGCATACATAGCATGATAATTATAGCTTCTTGGTGGATCAAAACTTTTATCATTACATAATGTCTCAATCTCTAGTAATTTTCTTTGTATTGTATTCTGGACTTTTCAACGATTATATTAGGAGGCTTTCTGGGTCTTATTTAAATCTTTATTTTACCAGGCAGTTTATGTTTAGCACATAGGTTATGATCTATTTTGTGAGCTGTGGTTCTAGTGACAGTTTAATCTTTGGAGTCTTTGTAGTTCTGGTTTGTTTTGATTTGTTTATCTGATTCTTTTGAGCCTCTCACTGGTCCCTGCTGGTGTAGCCTGAGAGTGTAGAAGGAACTTCTTCAGGTATGGCCACCTAGTGCCTCCAGGTGAGTGAAGGGAGTCTTCAGCTCATGGGGACAAAGAATACTTCCAGGGCTAGGTGTTTGGTGTGGCAAATACCCTCTTTTAGTGCTGTTTTGCTGCTTTGTCTCTAAGTAGGTTAAGGGATTCTCTTTCCCTATGGATATAAATAATGCTTTCCCAAGCCAGAAACTTGCTTAGGCTGGATTCCTCTGCCAATAACACCCAGCTACATGGCCATTTGGTTTTCCTAGGTCAGGTAAGGGTTTCTCCAGCCTATAGGAATGAAGAGTAATTCTTGGCCCAGACATGTGTTTTGTCAGGAAATCCTTGGTCGGTGTCTCTATTTGATGAAAGGGCTTCTCAGACCTTTCAGGACACAGAATGTGTCTAGGTCTCGGGACTTGTAATGGTGATCCCTCCTGCCTGAACCATCTGTCCTCTTGGTGTCTTTAAATAGGGGAATGGAGTCTCAGACTTGTGGAGATGATTAGGCTTCTGGAGTTGGTTACTTGTTGTGGCAGGATCTCCCTTGAAAGTGCTGCTACTGACAACTGCCTGGCCAGTGCCTCTAGGTAGGGGAAAGTGGGATCTCATATCTTCATGGGAAGGAGAGTGGTTCTCCTGGCCACTTATTTTCAGTTGACTAGTGATGGATCTCTCTTACCAGTGTTCTTGGGTTTCCCTGGTGTTCTTGGCAAAACTTCCATTATATCCTGGATAAGAATGATCGTACCCGAGCTCATTGCTATGTTCTATTGCTATGTTGGCTATCAGGAGTCTCTGTGTCTAGATCACCTTCTGCTCTTGGACCAGACATCCTAAGACTCACTGCTGCTGTGTTCTTCCTCCGGTCCTTGTGTCCTTAGTCATTCTACCTTTTTCTTTCAACTTTTCAGGATTATCCTTTGGTTGACTGTAGTGATACTTACAAGGTTTATAGTTGTGCTTAGTGGAAGGAACAGAGAGAAATGAATCCATCCCATGTAGCAAGACCAGAAGTATCTCCTGTATTCATTTCACAGGCCCCATCTTTTGAGCATTTTCTTACTTTCTGGGAAGCACAAGTTATTTGCATTTCCTGCCTCAGACCTGGATCTGATTTCTTGTATTGGAGAATGGTGTCTATAGACCAAGGTCTGGGTGCTAGTTATATTCATTGTTACAGGGATTCCATTATCTACGCTCTCTATTTGCGTATTATAGTTACATCACTTACTTTCTACCCCAGTTCCTTAAGTGTGATTGTATAATTTATAAATAATAATTTAGATTCATTTGTGAGTGTTTGAATTCCATTTGAGTCCCTCCTCTCAATCCTGTTTGGTTTTAATTATTTTTATATGCTTAGCATATGAGGTGTATTTGAAGCATTAATATGGTTCCAAGATTTAGACTTTCTAAAAAGTGCCATTTCTCCAAATCTCTGCTACACAATTCCAATCCCTCCCTTCTTGCCATTTATTCCTCACCTGCCATCTGTAGGTAACCAATCTATTCAGTTTCTAGTACATTTCTTGTATATCTTTTACACAAATGAGCAGATATATGTTCATTTTTATATCTCCTATTTCTTATACAAAGAGTAAGATACACTTTTTTTTTTTTTTTTTTTTTTGTGGTACGCGGGCCTCTCACGGTTGTGGCCTCTCCTGTTGCGGAGCACAGGCTCTGGACGCACAGGCTCAGCGGCCATGGCTCACGGGCCCAGCCGCTCCGCAGCATATGGGATCTTCCCGGACCGTGGCACGAACCCATATCCCCTGCATCGGCAGGTGGATTCTCAACCACTGCGCCACCAGGGAAGCCCAAGATACACTTTTGAGTTTGGATTTTTTCATTTCACATTATGTCCTGGAAATCATTCCATATTAGTTCATAGATTTTTCATAATAGAGAGTCTTTCCCCACATAAAAGTTAAAAGACAGCTTACCCATATTTTCTCCTAGTACTTGTTTGTTTTAATATTTTTACATTTAGATCCCTACTGCATTTGGAATTTATTCTTGTATGTATTGTAAAATATGGTCTCATTTGTCTCGGTACTATTTGTTGAAAAGCCTGTCTTCCCTATAGTAATTTGAGATGTGGTGGCTCATTTTGAAGAGTTGGTAGTTTGTGACTTGAGAACCAATGAACCATACTATGGCAAAATGATGCAGAGCATACACATAGACACACAGTATTCTAAACTAAGCCACCACAGGAGGGAGTAGGAAGTCAGAGTTACTTCAAGTTATGATATGATTAAGTCTAAGATTTGAGTTGTAAGAGATGCACACGAGAGGATTTGTTTTGAAGAGGTGACATAGGTAAGAGGTAGTGGGAAATGGGTCTAGGAATGATTTCATTAACAGTAATATTTGAAAGCCTCCATGAAATTAAAAAAATAGTTTTATGAGCATTTTTTTTGTACAATGTGGACATCACTGTTGTAGGCTTTTTGAAGTACAGGGCATGGAGAAGAGAATAAGATAAGTGGTATAATTTTGATAAACTCTGAGTTTGCGATTTTATTTCATGAACTTCCATTACACGGCAGTTTATGGTCATAATAATCATGTAGCTAATGTTCTGTAATTCAATTATTGCACTGTTATGAACATTAACAATCATGTAGCAGACCTGAAGAGCAGTGGTACAAACAGGCAATATTCATATTTCAGTTAGTTATAGCCTATTGCATAATTACTTAAGTTGCCATTTGCACAAAAAGGAATGTTGGCATTGAATTGCAACAATTAATTCTTTGACTAGTGCATACTCTTGAAGATGGTAGAAGCACTAATGGGAATTTATGGAGCAAATGAAGATACATATCTTGTCAGCAGTCATCACAATACAAAAAAATTAGTGTTTGCAAAATTTTAAGGTAAAATTATGTCTTTTTCTTGACTGTAGTTACAACTCTGCTTCAATGTGTATATTAAGTCTGTATTTCATGGATGATTTGTTGTAGTCTACAGTAAAATATTGTCCACTCTGACACATCGTTATCATGATAGACCTGAAAGATACTCTTCTTCTGTAATTAGTAATATTTAACTGGGTAAAACTATGCTCATTTTAAATGAGTTTGTGAAGGAAACATTAGTTGTTAAAGGAATCTGTTTTTTCCTCTAAGGTTTTTTAAAAATTTAAATTAAGATCTTTCAGAAATCATTAAGTTTTAGTGATAGTTTTTGAGAAATGATATATAGTAAATTTCTAAAATATTGAAACTTGAGTATATTAACTACAGAATCTAACAAATTTTGTATTTTAATTATGTACCTTTTAATGTCCTTTTAGGTAAGTATATTTAATTCCAGAAAAAAGATAACTTTATTGTCTAGATATTTATTATGAAAATATAATAAGGTGGCATTGAACCATTATAATCTCTTATTTTTATATGCTATTTTTATGTCTACTAGGTGTGTGTGTATATTTGTAGAAATATATTGAATTACTCTAAAAGTGTAATTATAGTTTCATCCTGAAAAATATACAGGTAATAAACTTCCATTAAAGATGGTTTTTTCTCTTGTTAGTCCAGAATCAAAAGTGGTACTTTCATGGGAACATATGTATATGTATAACTGATTCACTTTGTTGTAAAGCAGAAACTAACACACCATTGTAAAGCAATTATACTCCAATAAAAATGTTTTTAAAAAAAGAAGATGTGGCACATATATACAACGGAATATTACTCAGCCAGAAGAAGAAACGAAATTGAGTTATTTGTAGTGAGGTGGATGGAGCTAGAGTCTGTCATACAGAGTGAAGTAACTTCAGAAAGAGAAAAACAAGTACTGTGTGCTAGCACGTATATATGGAATCTTAAAAAAAAAAAAAAAAAAAAAAAAGGTCATGAAGAGCCCAGGGACAAGACGGGAATAAAGATGCAGACCTACTAGAGAATGGACTGGAGGACACGAGGAGGGGGAAGGGTAAGCTGGGACAAAGTGAGAGAGTGGTAGTGTATATACGTGTATATATATATATATATATATATATATATATATATATATATATACACGTATATACACTACCAAATGTAAAATAAATAGGTAGTGAGAAGCAGTCGCATAGCACAGGGAGATCAGCTTGGTGCTTTGAGACCAGTTAGAAGGGTGTCATAGGGAGGTTGGGAGGGAGGGATCCGCAAGTGGGAAGAGATATGGGGATATATGTATATGTATAACTAATTCACTTTGTTATAAAGCAGAAACTAACACACCATTGTAAAGCAATTACACTCCAATTAAAATGTTTTTAGAAAAAAAAGTGGTCCTGATTGAGTCATAATTAAAACAAGGTATAATAGAAAATGGTCTGTTGGTTACAAAACGTCACTTAAATGACTGTCTCCTATTAGTATGGATTACATCACTTAAACAACTGTCTCCTATTAGTATGGATCTTAGTATTATATTTATACTTCTTTATAACACCCAGAGCACCTAACACAATGTGGGGTGCACAGCACAAACTCGTTAAGTTCTTATTGATTGATTATGGGATAAGTCTGCATTAGACTGCTTGAGGTTGTTATAAGGAAGCTGGGAATAGATAAAAGCACTTTGTAAAAGGTATAAGTACAACTCAATGACAAGTATCATTACAGTAATAATACTCCTGGTAGAATGTTAAAGAAAAGAAAATGTTATTCTTTATATTTTCTCTTCATGTAATTTGATGCCTTAATATTTTTTAATATTGGGCCATTGATAATTGGAAAGAACCGATGTCTCATATGGCAGAATTAGAAGCCAGCATCATAATGGTTCCACTAGTGATCTTATCTGACCTCTTCTATTTGAGTTAACCTAAGGTATTGTTAATATTGCTTACAGTATGTTTGGAAGGGATCTTATGACACCGCTTCAGGGAAAGTTACTTAACTTCATATGTAACCATGGTTCATTACTCATTAAGACATGTACCTTCTCAGCCATTTTGGAAACTATAGTCCTCTGGAAATCAGGATAACTGAAAGACTGATATACTAGGTCGTTTATATATAAATATGCATGATAAAAAATTTAAATCAATATTCATTTAAAAAAATAAACCAGGAGAATGTATAGGGGCTTAGGAAAAAACTGCTGAGGTAATACAATTAAAGGTTTATTAGACTAAAATCCAAAAATAGATGCTACATTATGCTAAAATCTTAACTAAATAAAGTAGTAAAATTTGTTTAAGTACTTGCTCTGTATTGCTTATTTTTGTAGGATGAAAAACATACTTATAAAAATAATTTTGTAACTAAGGTGGCTGTTCCAATACTATCTGACTGCAATTTTAATCTGCTGGTCTTCCTGAAATCACTGGTTAACAGTGCTCACTACTTAATAACTATCTATAAATACTAATTATAACATTAAATTATGCTTTCATTTTTATATGAAGAAGCATTTTATGTTTTAAATATCCTAACTCCTAGACTAAGAATCAATCCCTATATACATAGAACATCATGACTAAAGGAAAAAGAAAATCATAAAGTTCACCCCTATTATTGAGGCTTTAGTATGGAATTCAAAAATATTTATTTAACAGTTGTTTCCTAAAAACTACATGTATTTTAACCCTGAGCTTGTAGCTGAATATAGAGAAATAGAAATCACATTCTTTTCCTTTAAGGAATTTAGAGTTTGCCAGGGAAGAGAGACTGCTAAACAGTAAGCAAGATATGTAATGGAGTGAGATAGAGGACCTTTAAATCATGTTGAATTCTAAAATGTTTAAAAAATGTCTTTCTAAGAGAAGATTGTTATGTTCTTTCAAATTTGGTAACAGCTTTCTAAGCACTTAACGGGGGTCCCCTTGTTTGTGTACCTAACTTCTGACTAGACCATTTTAACTGTTGGCTTTGCTGAACTAAAGTTTAAATTTATAGAAAAGTGTTTTGTTTGACTCCAACTTAGCCACCTGTTACACCCACCATGAAAATCCATAAAATAATACTTGTTTACAACAAAGTGAATCAGTTATACATATACATATGTTCCCATATCTCTTCCCTCTTGCGTCTCACTTTGTTGTAAAACAGAAACTAACACACCATTGTAAAGCAATTTTACTCCAATAAAGATGTTTAAAAAAATAAAATTAATTAAAAGCAATAAAAAAAAAAAACACTTGTTGAGACAAAAGAATGCATAGTAGCCAATAGAGAGTCAGCCCTTGTCTTTTTTCCCCCCAGAAGCTAGGGGAGAGAAAATCACTTATAAAATGCAAGTGTTTATTAGAAGTGAATACCAGCATTTAAATCTCTAGTTGAATGTGTCCACAGCTTCTAGGCTTGATTAGAGATATGGCATGGGGGGAAGTCATGTGGAAAAATATCGAGGGACACCCCCCTCAAATTCCTCATTCCTGAAAACTGTGGAAGGAGAAATTTAAACTTGATGCTATCTCTGTGTTAAGTGTCACACAGGGTAAGATGAGTTTGGAGACTGTAGGCTTGGAGCAACTATTGCAGTATGAAACAAAGGCACATATACCATAGAAACACACCACAAATGCTCCTAGATGTAGCTGAATCTCACAGGAGAATAATTCTCAGTGCCAGATGTCAATTCCTGGCCACATCAAACCCTAAATTCTAGACAACAAGCCAGAGTGGCATTTTGATTGAGTAAGGATATGACTGCAACCTTTCAGAATAGGCACCTCACATTTTTAAAATCCTCTCCCTATTCTCCACCCCAATAACAGAAGTGCATTCTCAGGAAAAGAAGTGTGTTCAGAAGAGATAAGAAGTCATCTGGCATTATCAATTATCTTTGAGTGAGAGGAGGGTGGTAGTGGGCAGGAAGGAGGAGAGCTTGGAAATTAATAAGGGATTAAAATTTAATATGAATTTTACAACAACTAACACAAATGAGACTGCTTTCATCTAAACATGGGAATCTAAACATTATGGAATCTAAACATCTAAACATTATGGAAATTATGGATATTAACTGAGATGTTAAGGAACACTAATGTCTAGGAAGAAAGCAAGAATAGAATTGAAATCAGTTGATAGTTCTTGGAGAAAATAAAACTACATTATATCAATATATATACCTCAATGAGTTGAGATCTTTCACTAATACTGATTACAGGTGTTAACCAGACAACTTATTGCTGAATGCAATATAATCAACTTTGGGTTAAAAAGGGAACGAATAACATATTTCAGATACATGGTTATAAAACCAGTATGATTTAAATATTTCTAGCATCTGAATCATTCTTGTCAGCAAACACTTCGGATAAAAGCTCAAGAGGCAGTTATAATCATTCAAAAGATATAGAGTTCTCTTATAATCAAAAGTTTCATTCATATATTCATTTAACAAATAATTATTGAGCATGTACACTGTTCTGATAACTTTCTAGATGATAGGATTATAACAGTGGAAGAACAAAGCTTCTCTCATGGAGCTTATATCCACGTGCCATGGAGAGAGACAAAACCAAAACAAAGTAAACATATAGTATGCCAGATGGTGCAATGTGCTATGCAGAAAACATAGAATAAGGAGTACAGAAAGTGACAGTTGAGGATTGGTTTTTGAGTATACATTAGTCAGGGAAGCCCTTGCTAATAACATGACATTTGAGAAGAGAGCTGAAAAAAAGTGATAATTTTTCCAAGCACAATTCCAACCATCAGTTCAATCATTTCTTACAAATTTCTAGTTTACTTACTAATGGTCCTCAGAAACCAGTACCCAGAAAGGAATGTCATAGTTTCTCAGAGCTGTACTTACCTTCAAGGGGAGTTTTGCCACATTGCCTATCTTTCCTACACAAAGACACACCATAACACTGTCAGTAAGATTTTCCCACAATGGTGGGTATTTTTGTAATTTTACTCAAAAGATGCAATATAGATGGAATCATATAATGTATAACATTTTGAGATTGACTTATTTCACTAAGTGTAATTGCCTGGGGTATTAATCCAAGATGTTGTGTGTTTAGGTAGTGTGTTCCTTTTTCATTAGTAAGCAGTAGTCTATGGTATGAATGTACTACAGTTTGTTTAACCATTCACTTTTTGAAGGACATTTGGACTGATTTCAGGTTTTAGATATTAAAGATAGAATTCCTGTGAACATTTCTGTACAGGTTCTTTTGTGAATATAAGGCTTCATTTTTCTGGGATAAATTCTCAGGAGTTCAGTTGCTGGGTTGGATAGCAATTACATGTTTCTTTTTATGAGAAACTATTGAATACAAAATTATTTTCCAGTCTATGCTGTACCACATTACATTCCCACCGACAATGTATGAGCAATCCACTTTTTCTTTATCCTCTCCAGCATTTATGCTGTCATTATATTTTAAGGCATTATAAGTGTGTATTGATTGCTAATTGTTCTATTTTTAATTCTCCTGATGGTTAATGATATTGAACATCTTGTCATGTGCTTATTTTCCATCTGTTTATCCTCTTCAGTAAAATGTCTGTCCATGTCTTTTGCCCATTTCAAATTGGATTGTTAATTTTTGTAACTGTTTTGGTGGTAAAATTTATTGAGCTAAAATTCACATAACATAAAATTAACTATTTTAAAGTGTGCAATATAGTGCCATTTAGTACATTAACAATGCAGCCACTCCCTCTACCTAGTTCCAAAACATTTTCATCTCCCCAAAATAAAACCCCATATTCATTAAGCAGTCACTCCAAATTCCCCTCTCCCACTAACCCTTAACAACTACTAACCAACTTTCTGTCTCTATAGATTTGCATATTTCAAAAGCTTCATACCAGTGGAATCATACAATATCTGATCTTTTGTGTTTGGCATCTTTTGCTTGTCATGATATTTTTGAGGTTCATCCATGTTATAACATATTATTTCTTTAGAGGTGGAGTTGTTGAGTAATATATTTATGTTTAACGTTTTGAAGAATCACCAAACTGTTTTCTATAGCAGCTCAACAATTGTACTTTCTCATGGACAAAGTACAGGGTTTTTAATTCCTTCATATTCTTACCAACAGTTGATACTTTTTTCTTTTTTAATTAGAGCCATCCTATAGGGTGTGAAGTGATACCTCTTTGTGGTTTTGATTTGTATTTCCATAATGACTAATAATGTTGAGCATCTTGTCTTATGTTCACTATTTGTATATCTTCTTTGGAGAAATGACTATTCAAAACCTTTGCCCATGTTTACTTGGGCTGTTTGTTATTGAATCATGAGAGATTTATATATTTTGGAAACTAGACCTTTGTCAGATGTATGATTTGAAAACATTTTCTCCCTTCTGTGAGATATATTCATTTTACTGATAGTTTCCTTTGATGCTTAAAATTTTTTAGTATTTATTTTTTCTTTCTTTTTGCTTTTGATGTCATATCTAGAAATCCATTGCAAATCTGTGGTCATGCAGATTTACCCCTATGTGTCTTTTAAGAGTTTTATACTTTTAGCTCTTATATTTAGGTCTTTGATCCATTTTCAGTTAATTGTTTTGTTACGGTGTGAGAAGGCAGCCCAGCTTCATTATTTAACATGTGGATATCAAGTTGTACCACGAGACTGTTCTTTCCATTGAATGGTCTTGGTACCTTTGTCAAAAATCAATTGATGGTAGATGTATGGGTTTATTTCTGGACTCTCAATTATATTCCATCCAGTTATATATCTGTCCTTATTCCAGTAGCACACTATTTTGATTACTATAGCTTTGTAAGTCATTTTGAAATCAGAAATTATGAGTCCTACAGCTTTTTTTAAATGCTAGATTGTTTGGCTATTTTATATGAAATTTAGGATCAACTTTTTCACTTCTTCAAAATTGGCCACTATCATTTTGGTAGGGAATTGCATTAAATCTATGGATTGCTTTGGATAGCAATATTAAAATCATCTAGTTCATGAACATGGGATGGCTTTCCATTTATTCAGCTCCTTTAATTTCTTTTAGCAATGTTTTTAGTTTTCAGTGTAAAAGTCCTGTACTTCCTTAGTTAAATGTGTTCCTAAGTATTTTATTTTTGTTACTGTATATGACATTTTTGCTTAATTTTATTTTTATACTGCTCATTACTAGTGATAGAAATATAGCTTGTGTGTTGACCTTTGCTATGCAAGTTTGCTGAATTATTTTTACTAGCTATAATAGTTTTTTCATGGATTTTTAAGGATTTTCTATATATAAAATTATGCCATCAGCAAAAGAAATAGTTTTCATGCTTCCTTTCCAATTTGAATTCCTTTTATTTATTTTTCTTGCCTAATTTCTCTGACTAGAACTTCCAGTACAACAGTTAAATATAAGTGCTGATAGTGGGCATCCTTGTGTTCTTCCTGATCTTAGAAGGTGGCTATCAGTCTTTCACCACTGATGTTAATGTTAGCTGTGGACTGTACATAAACTCCCTACATCAAGTTGAAGAAGTTCCTTTTTATTCCTTTTTTATGAAATCATTTTATCATGAAATAGTATTGGATTTTGTCAAATGTTTCGTATGCATGAAATGAGATGAAAATGTATATTTTTTCTTTCTATTGATGTCATTTATTACATTGATTGATTCTTATATGTTGATACTTCCTTAAATTCTTGGGATAAATCCCTTTTGGTTTTGACATATAATCCTCTTAATATGATGCTAGATTCAGTCTCCTATTATTTTGTGGAGGATCTTTGTATCTGAGGTTATAAGGTATATTGGTCTGTTGTTTTACTTTCTTGTGATGTTTATATCTGGCTTTGGTATGATAGTACTGCTGACCTTTTGGGAGCAGTTAGGAAATGTTCCCTCCTGTCATGTTCAGCTTGGACTGTCATAATAAAATACCATAGACTCAGTGGCTTAAACAATATAAATTTATTTTCTCACAGTTCTGGTGGCTGGAAATCCAAATTCGGGAATGCCAGAATAGTCTGGTTTTGGTGAGAGCTCTCTTCCTGGTTTGGAGATGGCCACCTTCTCTCTCTTGGTTCACCTGACCTTTTCTTTGTACATGCATTGTGTCAGACGGAGGAAGCTCTGTGGTATCTCTTAGTATAAGGGTACTAATACCATTATGACCTTTTAAATTAAAAAATGTTTATTTATTGGTTATAGTGCTATTAAAATTATGTATTAAATCTTGGTTGAGTTTTGATAGTTTGTGGTTTTTAAGGAATTTGTTCATTGCCTTTAAGTTTTTCACAATATGAGCATAAATTTTTAATATCCCCTTATTTTTTTAATGGCTGCAGGCTTTATAGTCATATTCCTTTTTCTAGTCTTGATATTGGTCCTTCTTTTCTTGTCCCTTTCCTGTTTTGTCATATATATATTTAGTTCTCTAAATTTCCCACTCAGTACTACTTTATATGCCTCCCAAATATTTAGATATTAGTTTTTTTTCCTTTTCATTTAGTTGTATGCATTTTTAAAATCTACTTTGAGACTTCCTCTTAGACTCATGGAGTATTTAGATTTGTGTTGTTTTATTTACAGTTTCTTTGATATTTCCTTGTTTTTCTGTTACTGATTTCTAGCTTGATTATATTATAATTGGTTAACACAGTATGAGTGGTTTCAATATTTTGAATTCTGTTGAAATTGACTTCATGGACCAGAATATGGTCTATCTGGGTGAATGTTCCTTTGGTGCTTAGAGAAATACACATCTATTGTTGCTTTCTGGTGTGTTCTATATATGTCAATTAGATCCTGTTGATTGATGATTTAGTTCAGATTTTCTATAACATTGTGCATTTTCTGTCTGACAGTGCTATCAGTTGCTGATCAGAGTTTTTTAGTCCCCAACTATAAACTGTGAATTTGTCTATTTCTTTTTTCAGCTCCATCTGTTTTTGTATCAATTATTTGAGACTCAGTTGTTTGATTTGCACACATTTGGGATTATTATATCTTCCTGGTCAATTGATTCTTTTATCATTATGTAATGTCCCTTTTTGTCTCTACTGATTTTCTTGTTCTGATGTTTACTTTATCTAATATTGATATGACCACTCATATTTGCTCGATTAATTTCTGCATGCTGTATGTTTTTCAATCATTTTACTTTCAATCTGGCTAGATTTTATTTTGAAGTAATTTTTTTCTTTTTTTAAAAAAAATTATTATTGTTCATTGTTTTCCATTCTTTGTTTCCTTAGGTTCTCATTCTTCTGTTTCTTAATTCTTGCCTTCCTGGGGATCATTTGAATATTTTTTTAGGATTCTAACTTGAATTATCTTTGGAACTTTCTGTACATTTTTGTTAGTGGTTACTGTAGGTATTACCATATACTTATGTTATTCATAATAATGTTTTACCACTTAGAATAAAATTTGGAAACCTTACTTCCATTTAAGTCTCTGTACTGTCCTCACTTTTAAATATCATTGTCATGAGTATTGGTTAGTCTTGTAATGTGTGCTTCAATCATCAAATATTATTTAGAAAATTAAGGAGGAAATTAAAAGTTTATGTTTGTACCCATATTTCAGCTCCTTCCCTTGTTTCTTCCATCCGGATTCTCCCAGATTTCTTTTATAATTTCCTTTAGTTTTGAAGAATTTCCTTCAGCCAATATTTAAGGATAGCCTTGCTAGCTACACATATTTAGTTTCACTTAGTTTCAGAATGTCTTTATTTTCTCTCATTCCTAAAGGATGATTTAACCAGATGTCAAACTCACAGTTGACAGTCCTTTACTTTCAGCAGTTGGTAATTGTTGTGCCACTTCCTGTGGCCTCCATGGTTACAGGGGAGAAATGTGCAGTCATTCAAAATGGTGTCTCCATATTATTAATGCCTCATTTCTCTCTAGCTGCTTTCAAGATTTTTTTCTTTGTCTTTACTTTTCTAAAGTTTAGTTGTGATTTTTTTTTATTGTAGATTTTTTGGGCTCATCCTAGTTGGAATTTACTCTTCTTTTGGATCAATAGGTAAGTTCATTCTCCATGTTTGGGAAGTTTTCATTCATTTTTTGTTTACATAGTCTTTAAGCTTCATTCTCTTTCTCCTACACATCTGGAACTCTGATGGAATGAATATTATATCTTTTGTTATTGTCCCTCAAGTCTAGGGCTGTGTTTATTTTTTTCCAGTCAATATTCTCTCTGTTTTTTAGAGAGGGTCAGTTCTGTTTTTCTGTCTTCAAATTCAGTGATTCTATTCTATTTTGACTCTACTATTGACCCCATCTGACAGATCTTTTATTTCAGTTACTGCATTTTTCAGTTCTGTAATTTCCTTTTGTATCTTTTGTTATAATCTATTTGCTTAGATGTTCTACTTTTTCATTATTGTAAGATAATTTGTAATTGTTGAAGAATTTTATGATGTTTGCTTTTAAATTTTTGTCAGAAAATTATAACATCTGATTGATTCTTCCTCCTATTAGCATCAGTTGATTATCCATTCTCATTAAAATTGTGATATTCCTGGTTCTTAATATGATAAATTCAATTATATCATAGACCTATGTCAATCATATTTGGAAACCCTAAGTCCTATTTAAATCTTTTACTTCAGTAGATAGTCACCCTGATTGGGTACAGCATACAGGTCTTTTTCTAGTTTTATGGAGCAGTTTAATTTTCAGAGCCTTTGTGGTGTTATTTTTGTCTGCTTGGTTTATCTGCTTCTTCTAGGCCTCCCGGTGTGCCTGAAAGGACTAGAGATGGGTTTCCCTAGACCTGTTGCTCAGTGTCTCTCATTGGGTATGGGGTATGGTGAAATCCCCCTATCAGTGCCCTCCTGTTGGCCTGGTTCTTCTGGGTGGGAGAGGAGAGTCTTGGGTCCTTTGGGACAAACAGGCTTCTTCAGCTGGGCTGCTTGCTGTGGCTGGGTCTCATATTCATGTCTGACTGCCATCCAGGTATATCTGAGAGGGAAAGAAGAGTCTCAAACCTGTGGAAACAAAGAGGCTTCCAAGACTGGGCATTTTTCTGTGGTTGTATAATTTTTCCATTTTTACCCGTATACTGTGGTTTCCAACATCTGGGAGAAGAGTCTTGATTTCCTTCAGGAAAAAAGTCTTCTCAGTCTTGGCCCGTTGCTGTGGCTTGGTCCCTTTCTTTGATTCTCCCACTTCTGTGCTGTTTCACTAGTCATGGGATTCTAAACAATATTGCCTTTTAATTAACATTTTTTAGAGTTTATTTTGGTTGTCTCTTGTACCATATCCAGGGTTTACAGTTGTGCTCTGTAAGGAAGGACAGGTAAAAGTGGGTCTATGACCATCTTGTCTAGAATGGAATTAGCTATGGTGTTTTTTGATGAACAGAAATTTTTGTTTTATTTATTTATTTTCATTTATAATTTGTACTTTAAATACCCTGTTGAAAAAAATTTTTTATTCTTTTCTTGATTCCATAGTGTTGTTCTCATATTTATTCATGAATATTTTATAGTTTTACTATATGCCTTTATTTCTTTAGTCCATCTGAAATTACATTTTATGAATGATAATAGGTATGGGTATGCTTTTATTTTTTACACAAATTGCTTTAACAAACCAACCAAAATGATCATTGACTTGTTGACTAAAAAAAGTGTTCAGAACCTGAAAGTTGAGAGTTATATTTTATTTGGCAGGAATTTTTAGGACTTCAGGCCCAGGAGGCAGCATCTTAAGTAACCCTGAGAGAACTGCTCTGAGGAGGCAAGGGTGGGGAGCCAGTATATACAGAAGTTTAGCAACAAAGGGAAGGTAGTCTGAATGTGAAAAGATTATTGTTTATTAAAGAAAACCAGGTATCCCAAGTTAAGGAATTTAGTGGTTTCCTATGTATGGGAAGATGCAAGAGTCTAGGCTCACTGAAATCATTCCTTTGTTATGCACCTCAGCTATCTGGGGCCAGTATCCTGTGTTTTCACATACTTAGTTTCTGAGGGGCTCACCATAGGGAATGGCTGCAGTCAGATGGCTGCCAAATGTCAGCCATTCCTTCCTGAGTTTACTCAGGGCTCTCTGGCTTGTTGGAGGGCTCAAATCACTGATGACTTTAACATCCTTTGTTTACTGATATGGCAGGCAATATTCCATTTATCAGACTTTATACAATAAAATGTATTTTTCATATGCAGAACAGCATTGTTGTTCTCAATTTCATCAATATGATCTTTAACACGTGTCTTCCAATTTGGTGTGCTTGATAGGAGAAAAACAACATTGAGGCAAAGAAAGTTTTGTAGATTAGGCTTAGAAGTGGTACAACTGAGTTACATTTATTTTGTATTGGTTATAATTTAATCATATCACTACCTCTAACTTCAGAGGATCCTGAGAAATATAATCTACTGTGTGCCAATTGAAAAGGACAAATGGTTTTCTTGATAAGCTAATTGTGTCTGCCACTGATACAGTCAAGCTTCAAAAAAATCATCTGCAATGTTGGCATTGTCACACATTAATCTTTTATATGAATAAGTCTGGTTTTGGCTCTCCACTACGTTTTAATGATGAATGTGACTATCCCTTAAATGGTATCATAGTGTCTCTATTGGTATAATGTTACAAAACGTATCGAAAGCAAATTCTCCTTGTGTTTTTTTTTTTCTTGTGCCTTTTGTTTATCATTGACTCTTGCTTTTTATACAGGCATTATAATTTATTTTTCAATTTTTCTATGAAAAATTGAATGAAAACTCATGTTGGAGTTCAGTTAGGAATGCATTGTCTGAAGATTAATTTCGGGAATATTGAAAACTTTACGATACCTAATCTTCCATGAACATTGTACATTTCTCCACTTATTTAGATTATCTCTAGTGTCTTTAAAAATTTGTAATTTTAGCCTAGCTATTTGTATTAGTATGTTTGGTCTGCCATCCAAATGTACCATATTCTGGGTGTATTAAGCAACAGAAATTTATTCTCTCACAGTTTTGGATGCCCGAAACCTGTGATCAAGGTGCCAGCATAATTGGGTTCTGGTAAGAACTCTCTTCCTGGCTTGCAGATGGCTGTCTTCTTGCTGTGTCCTCACATGGTACAGAGAGAGAAAGATCTTCTCATACAGCCACTAATCCCCATAATGAGGGTCCTATCTTCATGGCCTAATTTAATTCTAATTACCATCTAAAATCCCATGTCTAAATAACATTACATTGGGGGTTAGGGCATCAAAGGATTTAAAAGATTCAGGCCGCAATAGTATTTAATATTTTTAATGCTATTATAACATACCTGTGTAAAATTGCATTTACAACTATTTGTTCTTACAGAAGTATATTTTTTAAAATTTTGACTGTATCTGAGATACTTTCTAAAATTATTCAAATCTGAAAATTTTTACTTCATGTTATTTAGAATTTTTTGGTTAAATTGCTTACCTCTGATAAAATACCTCTTTGTCCTAATAATGATAACTTTAAAATTAGTATTGATATATTATGATAATATTAAAATTATATTATTGGAGAATGTTTTAATTGCTTACTGATGATATGTTAATATGTAGTTTCTTTTTACATTGATTTTATATCTAACAAATTTTCTAATTTTTCTGGTTATTTCTGAGAGTATTATATATATCATTTTGGATTTTCCTATGAAAAAATTTATTTACTTTTAAATATAGATTTATTTCTTCCTTTCTAATGCTTATAATTTTTCTGCTTTCCTTGCCTTAGTGCACTGTCACTATTTAGGACCTCATGTACAATGTTGAAGACAATTGGTCACAGCAGACATCCTTGACTTGTTACCCAGCTCTAAGTTTATTTTTTAGACATTACTCATTCCATGAAAATTTCAGATTTATTCTCATTGTTATTCATAATACCTTCATGTTGCTTCCAAAAAATTAAAAATAAAGCATATCAAACTTATACAAATGTGTAAAACAATATGATGAACCCCATACTGCCATTACCCATGTTCTAAGATTAACAGGATTTTTGCCAACTCACTGACCTTATTTTTCTTTTCTTTCTTTTCATTGATGAAGAATTTCAAGAAAAATTTCTGACATCATTTCATCCCTATGTATTTTGCTGAACATCTCTAAAAATGTAGAATTTTATTTTTATGGACTTTTGTGTCCATCATAACAGCTAACAATTTAAAATTTTTCCTTGGTTTTATCTAACACCCTGGTCATAATCAAATTTCCACAATATTCTTAAAATAGTACCTTTGAATTTGTTGTGTTTAAATTCATATTCAAATTCGCTCCATAATGGCATGTTTTATGTCTCACTTAATCTAAAGCAAGCTCCACTTATTTTTGCTTTAATACCATTGCCTAGTTAAAGAAAGAGCAGTTATTCTGTAGATTGCTGTAGATTGCTCAACATTTTGGATATCTGTTTACTTTTCTATCATGTTACTTAACTTGTAGACCTATGCTTCATGTTTTCTATAAATTATATATATGTGCTAAGGCTTGATTAGATTCAAATAGCATTTGGTATTATATTTGGTATGAAAATACCTTCCAGGCTTATGTTGAATATTACTTGCTCTAAAACCGGAATAAGCCATTTTTCTAAGAGTCCTTGGCCCTTGTTTATTTTCGTAGAAAAATATATTTTAAAGTTATAATTATTTGTGAGCCAAGGATGCTCAGTGTGTGAGTGTATGTATGTATGTGTGTGTATGTATATATATATGTGTGTATACCTATATATAATAAATATGTGTTATATGTGCACTATAACTATTATATGTATGTATATAGTATTAGAATAATGCAGTAATAAAGTTATACTTATAGAGTTATAGTGATAATGTTATATAGTTATAGCACTGATTTACATTATTACAATATAGGTGGATTATAGAGTTACATTTACAGTATTATGGTAATACTGTTATAGTGTTACAGTAATAGTTATACTGTTGTAGTTATAGTGTTATATTTTAGTTACAGTGTTACAATTATAGTCATAGTTTTATAATTGTAGAGTTACCAGTTTACTATTATATTTTGTAATTACTGCCTTTAATTATATTGATAATAATAATTTTAGTTTTATAGGTAAAAAGTTGTAGCACTATTATGGCACTAAGATTACAGTATAGTGCTAAAATTATATTTACAGTGATAAAATGATTACAATGTTCGTTTTATAGTTATGTTATTAGTAGTTACAGTGATAGTGTTATAGATATAAATTTATAATTATAGTTGTTGTGGTAATAATATACATATTGTGTCAAGGTTATAGCTATAGTATTAGCATTATATAGTGTTAGTCTTATAGTTTTCATGGACCTGTTATAGTGGTAGTGTTACAGTTATAATTGTAGTGTTATGCTATAGATATGGTGTTATGGTCAGAATTAAATTATTATAGTTATTGTACTTATAACTTTTGTGATATAGTTATAGAATCTAGTTACACTTATATAGTAAAAGTTATAGAGTCACAGTTTTTGGTAAAAGTTTTTAGTTTTAGAATAGTGGTTATTTAAGATTTATTGTTATAATTACAAAGTTTAATATTACAGTTATAAGCATATGCTTATATTCATAGTTAGCATTATATAGTTCTAAGTGTAGTACTAGTGTTATATTTATAATGCTAAAGATGTAGTTATAGTGTTATTCATATAGTCATAGTGTTAGTGTTATAATGATAGTATTATAGGTAGAATGTTATAGTTGTCATTGTAATGCTATAGTTATAATTTATGGTTATAGTGATATTTGGATTGTTGTAATGATAGTTTGATTATAGTTACAATGTTATGGCTATAGTTATATGGTTATAGTCATTTTGTTAGTGTTGTATACTTTAATATTATAGCCATACGGCTGTAGTTATAGTTTCATAATTATAAAATTTAATTATGCAGTCATGGTTTTATTTGTAATGTTTTAGTTATAATGGTACATGATTATAATTATAATGATGTAGTAATACTATTACAGTTATAATTATATGTATTCAGTTATAGTCTTAACAATGTAGTGATTGTGGTTTTGTTATAGTTTTGATATGGTTATATTTATATTGTTATAGTTATACTATTAGTGTTAAGTCTTAGTCTTATAGTATAGGGTTGTAGTAAGAATATTATAAAAATTTCATTATAATTATAAAGTTATGGTGTTAGTTATTGTGTTATAAATATTTATAGGGCTATAGTTACATTTCGAGTACTAAATCATAGCTATAGTGCTATCATACAGATACCATGATATAGATATAAATATATGCTGTTATAGTTGTAATGCTATATAGTTTTATAATGCTATAATTATTATTATAGTGATATCATTATATTTATAGTACTATGGTTATTTTTGCCATGTTAAAAGTATAATTGTTCATGTTATAGGGCTACTTTATAGTTATTGATATAGAGCTGTTGTTATGGTTATACTATAGTTATAGTGATAGTGTTATAGTTATCAATGTTAACTTTAAGTATAGCAGTATACTGTAAATTTAGCACTATAAGTAGAGAACTATAAAACTATGTGTTAATGTTAAAGTCATAGAATATTGTTCAAATAATGATAGTGTTATACTGATAATGTTATATTTTGGGTCAGAGTAATAATTACATTTATAAAGTTATAGGTATATTTTATATTAGCAGTGATAATTCTGTAATGCTAGTTACAGTGATAAGGTAACAGTCATAGATATGGATATGGTGCTAATGATATACAGTGCTAGTATAATAAAGTTCAGTGTTATAGTTGTAATTATGGCATACTAATAGTCATAAATATTGTATTATAGTATTTATTGTATCGTACTTATAATGGAGGCATACTAGTTACACTGTTATAGTTTTGTTATTAACAACATAGTGAGAGTGAGAGTGTTATTATATTAGCAGTAGTATTATGCTATACTGATAGAAGTAATGGTGTAGCTTTAATGTTTTGAACATAATACTGTTATAACTATAGATATAGAGACATAGTTATAGTTACAGAACCAACGTTAGTGTTAAAGTGTCATGGTGTCAGTGATAGTTCATAATTACAGTTACACTGCTAGTTATTGTTATAGTGTTATAATGATTCTTATTGAATTAGAGTTATAGAGCTACACTTATTCTTATTGCACTAAGGCTACAATGTTGTGCTATAGTTTTAATAAAATGTATTCATAGTGCTAAGGTAATAATTGTGATAAAGTTACAATTATCACTGATTTTAGAGTGTTGGTACAGTGACACTTGACCAACATGGGTTTGAACTCCATGGGTCCACTTATACGTGGGTTTTTTCAATGCATATATACTGCAGTACTACACGATCTTACGCTCTGCAGTTGGCTGAATCTGCAGAGGTGGAACTGTGGATGTGGAGGACCAACTGGAAAGTTATAGGTGAATTTTGGACTGCACAGGGGTCAGTACCCCTAATCCCCACATTCAGATATCTATCCCATATTATATAAATAACAGTCTTTAAATGATTATGCTATAACCATCAATATAATATTAAGAATATTTAAAATATTTTATATATATACTCCCTACCCACAATATTTTTTGTATTTATATCTACACCAATCTGCACATATATTCATTACATACCATTCTCTGTCTTTTAAACCTCATTTAGTCTTAGTTCTATAAGTAATTTATATGTTTAATGCTCACCACTATGTCTTATGTCAGTATCTCTAGATATTTTGGTTATCTAAAGCTTATTCTTATATTTTACTTAAGGGACTAACATTGCCTGCATTCTCTCATGTTGAATGTTATTTGTTTCCTTTATACTTGAAAAATAATTTTACTAGATTTTAAATCCTTGACTAATGTTTTCTTCCTTTGATTATATTAAATATATTACTCCATTTACAACTGCCATAAAAAATCCTTTTGAAAAGTCTGAGGACAACCTAATTTTCTTTCATTATAAATAACTTGTTTTTTTACCTAGGAACTCAATTATTTTATTTTTCTTTACTTAGAGTCCAGTAATTTCAATAGAATATGTTGTGGTGTTGTTCATTATTGATTTGAATTTTCTCAAGTGTGTGTTCTCTAAGGTGTTTCTCTTTCAATACGTAATTCCAAATCTGATTTATTTTTTTTTAAATTAGGGTCTTAAAATTTGTTCTACCTCCTGCTTCAGGGAATCTTATACATGTTGGATCTTCTGTACCAATAATCGTTATTTGTTACTTTCTCTTGAATTATTTTTATCTTTTGCTGTTTTAAAAATTTTGTAAATATTCCTCTTTTGCCTTTCCTTTCCATTAAAGCATTTAAAATAAAATGCTTTTGAACCTTCTCATATAGATTTCACTTCGGAAATAGTTTTTTTCCTTTATTTATAATTGGCTTTTTGATTTTTATCACCTCATAACTCAGGTTATGAGTGAGTTTTAGGTCATCTTTAAATTGATGGTTAAAATGACTGTCTCTTCTGTGGGCATGCCTTTTTTTTTTTTTTTTTTTTTTTTGCTGTACATAGGCCTCTCACTGTTGTGGCCTCTCCTGTTGCGGAGCACAGGCTTTGGACGTGCAGGCTCAGCGGCCATGGCTCATGGGCCCAGCTGCTCCGTGGCATGTGGGATCCTCCTGAACCAGGGCACGAACCCGTGTCCCCTGCATCAGCAGGCAGACTCGCAACCACTGCACCACCAGGGAATGCCTTTTTGATATGTTTATTGCTTGTAAGAATTTTATTCTGATTCCTCTTTTTGTTGCTGATAACAACCTTTTCTAGGGATTTGATTTTGATAGTTTTAGTAGCTCAGATATTTGTGAAATTTAATTTCTTGAACTTTTAGGAGAAAGATCAAAGTATTTTTGATTTTTATCTTGAGACAAACCTTCCTCCTTTGTCCTTGATAATTGTCAAGTAAAGTGAGATTGACTGATTTTATCCCATCCATCCCACTTTTATCTGGACTCTCTCTTCCATTTTTCTTATCTCTAGCATCCTCAATTTTGAATTTACCGCCAGGGATTTTTCCTCAATGTGGGGATCTGTTTAAAAAGGGAAACCTATTGGTTCAGTTTCAAAAGTTCATAGAGACTGGATTGTTCAAGCTGTCTAAGAACTTACCACAAACCCTTTCCCTCACTGGCTTTCAGTGTGTTGTTCAGGTGCTGTTCTCCTTTTCAGACCCATAATTTTCTCAGCACACCTGGTGGAACTTTTGAGATTCTCCTCTACCCTAATCCATTAGATGCCATCTTCTTTCCTCCGATTTGTACTATACGTTTGTTGAATCCGTGCAAGTGTCATCGCTGATGTTGGCTTGTTTTACAAACTTGTATTTTAGAGTTTGTGGAGATAACACGTGACCTCATTTTCTTTTAAATTTTGTCCATGGGATTTTGATTTTGTTACTTATTTGTTGTAAAACTATGTGAGCTTTCCAAAAGATTGAATGATTAGGCTGTCACCACTGTTATCTCACCACAGTATGTATGTATAACTATATCTATAACATATATTTCTTCATCTATATCTACTTCTACATCTATCTATATCGATTTCTATATCAGTATCTATAACTATCTACTGCCTAGAAGTAAAAATACTGCCTGTGAGAAAACATGCATAAAAAGAATGTATGGCCAAGAAAGTTCAAAATGGACGGGAGTTTTGTTCTTTAAGACTTGCTAATGGGGAGTGACCAAGATGGCAGAATAGAAAGACACTGAGCTCATCTCCTCCCATGGGTACACCAAAATTACAGCTATTTACAGAGCAACTATTGATGAGAAAGTCCAGAAGACTAGCAAGAAAGGTCTACAACTAAAGATATGAAGAAGGAACCACAAGGAAATGGGTAGGAGGGGTAGAGATGCAGTATAGTCAAGACCCATACCCCTGGGTGGGCAACCCACAAACAGACGGATAGTTATAATTGCAGAGGTTCTCCCCAAGGAGCAGAAGGTCCAAGCCCCACATTAGGCTCCTAGCCCAGGGGCTCTACACTGGGAAGATGAACCCCCAGAACGTTTGGCTTTGAAGGCCAGCAGGGCTTACTTTCAGGAGAGCCAGAAGGCTGTGGGACAGAGACTTCACACTTAATAGGTGAACACAAAATCTCACATGGCTCCAGGAGCCAGGACAGAAGCAATTAGTTGAAAGGAGCCTGGGTCAGACCTACCTGCTGGTCTTGGAAAGCCTCCCAGAGAGCCAGGAGGCAACTGGAGCTCACCCTGGGAACATAGACACTGGCAGCAGCCATTTTGGGAGCTTGTTCTACCATGAGGACGCTGGTGCTGGCAAATACCATTTTGGAATCCTCCCTCTAGCTTACTAGTGCCAGGATCCAGCCTCGCCCGCCAGCCTTTTGGCAGTATCACTGGGATGCCATAGGCCAAGCAACTACCCAGGTGGGGACACAGCCCCACCTACTGTCAGGATGGCTGCCCTAATGCCCACTGAGCCCCAAACCATCCCAGGACCCTGCCATGTCCACTAGAGGGCCCAGGACCTGGCTGCCCAGTAGTTTGCCAGTGCTAGCCCCTAAACCCCTAGGACAATGTCGCCAGAGACCCTGGGACCTGGCTTTCCCCACCAGTGTTATGGCACTAGCTCCAGGTTCAGCCTCAAACGCCACTGGGTGGCATCAACCCCAGAACTCCCATGGCCCTGGCCCTGGCCCTGCCCATATACTGGCTGACATCAGCTCCTTGACACCTTGGACCCCCTCAGGCAGCCACCGCAGTATCCAACACCACCCACCAGCATCCCAATGCCACTTTGGGACACCATGAACCCTGCATCCAACCATGTCAGGAACTGGCCCCACTCCCCCACCAGGCCAACACAAGATTTGGGAGCCATAGCCCTGCAACAAACCACACTGGAACCTGGCTGTACTCACCAGTGGGCCAGCATTAGCCCCCAAAGCTATTCAACCAGTCACCTTGTGACCTAGCCCCACCCACCAGTGGCTAGCAGCCTCTGCACAAGGCATGGCCTGGCAACCAGCTGGGTCAGGGAATAGTCACACTAACCAGGGCATCCACAGTAGTCAGTCTGCCAGAACAGAAGGACCCATGAAGCCCACATAGGAGGCAGACCTAGAGCAAGGTTGTTAAAATGTGTTTGAACTTAAGAATCAGCAAATTAAAACAATAATTTAGATAAATAGCTATAGATATAAATATATAAACTCATGGTAACTGCAAACCAAAAATCTATAATAGATACACACATACACACACACACACACACACAAACACGCACAGACAAAAGAGATAGGAATTCAAACATAACACTAAAGATAATAAATCACAACAGAGAGAGAGCAAAAGAAAAAGATAGGAAGAAAAAAGAACTACAAAAATAACTAGAAAACTGAACAAAATGGCAATAAGTAGATACCTATCAGTAATTACTTTAATTTCTTAAATTAATTTATTTTTGGCTGTGTTGTGTCTTCGTTGCTGTGTGCAGGCTTTCTCTAGTTGTGGCAAGTGGAGGCTACTCTTGGTTGAGGTGCACGGGCTTCTCGCTGCGGTGGCTTCTCCTGTTGAAGAGCACAGACTCTAGGCGTGCAGGCTTCAGTAGTTGTGGCATGCAGGCTCAGTAGTTGTGGCTCGTAGGCTCTAGAGCACAGGCTCAATAGTTTTGGTGAACGGGCTTAGTTGCTCCACGGCATGTGAGATCTTCCCAATGAGGGCTCAAACCAATGTGCCCTGCATTGGCAAGCAGATTCTTAACCACTGTGCCACCAGCGAAGTCCCTACTTTAATTTTAAATGGAATAAATGTTCCAATCCAAAGACATAGCGTGGCTGAAAAGACACAAAACCAAGACATATATATATGCTGCCTATAAGAAAGTCACTTCAGATCTAAAGATACACATAGACTGAAAGTGGTAGAGGGTAAAGTGTATTCCATGCAAATGGAAATGAAAAGAAAGCCAGGGTAGCAGTAATTATGTCAGACAAATTAGACTTTAAAACAAAGACTGTAACAAGAGAGAGAAAGACATATAATGATCAAGGGATTGATCCAAGAAGAAGAAATAATTGTAAATAAATATACATACAACATAGGAGCACCTAAATACATAAAGCAAATGTTAAGAGATATAAAAGGAGAAATTGACAGTAACACAATAATAATAGGGGACTTTAACACCTCACTTAAATCAATGGACAGATCATCCAACAGAAAATCAATATGAATACCCTGGAATTAGATGACATATAAGGCAAAATGGACTTAATGGATCTACATAAAACATTCCATCTAAAAGCAGCATAATACACATTCTTTTCATGTGTACATGGAACATTCTCTAGGATATGTGACATGCTAGGCCACACAAGTCTTTGTAAGTTTGAGGAAACTGATATATCAAGCATCTTTTCTGCCCACAATGCTACGAGATTAGAAATCCACTACGAGAAAAAAAAAAAAACTGCAAAAAAACAAACATGTGAAGGCTAAATAATATGCTACTAAACAACCAATGGATTGTTGAAGAAATTTTTTAAAAATCCAAACAAATATCTTGAAACAAATTAAAACAAAAACACAACAGTCCAAAATCTATGGAATGCAGCAACAGGAGTTCTAAGAGGAAAGTTTACAATGATAACAGTCTCCCTTAGGAAACCAGAAAAATCTCAAATAAACAGTCTAAATTTACACCTAAAGGAACTAGAGAAAGGAGAAGCAAACAAAACCCAAAGTTAGTACAAGGAAAGAAATCATAAAGACCAGAGCAGAAATAAATGAAATAGAGACTAAAAAAATAATAGATATGATCAGTGAAACTGAGGTCGTTCTTTAAAAAGATATACAAAATCGACAAACCTTTAGACAGACTCAACAAGAAAAAAATGAGGTCTCAAATCAATAATATCAGAAATGAAAAAGAAGTTACCACTGATTCCACAGAAATACAAAGAATTATGAGATTATAATTGTTTGTAGTAATACAAGCAATTATACTTCAATAAAATGAACCACCTTGAAGAAATGGACAAATTCCTAGAAATGTACAATCTCCCACGCCTAAATCAGGAAGAAATAGAAAATATAAACAAACCAGTTATCAGTAATGAAATTGAATCAATAATTTAAAAAAACTCCCAACAAACAAAGGTCCAGGACCAGATGTATTAACAGGTGAATGTTACCAAACATTTGGAAAAGAGTTAACACCTATCCTTCTCAAACTATTACAAGCAATTGCACAGGAGGTAACACTTCTAAACTCATTCTGTGAGGCCATCATCACCCTGATACCAAAACCAGAAAAGGATATCACAAAAACTTTACAGATGAATATCACTGATGAATCTACATGCAAAATTCCTCAATAAAATAGTAGCAAACCAAATTCATTAAAAGGATCAAACAACATGAGCAAGTGGGATATATCCCAGGGATGCAAAGATGCTTCAATATCTGCAAATCAATCAATGTAATACACCACATTAGCAAATTGAAAAACAAAATTTAAATGGTTGTCTCAATAGAAGCAGAAAGTCCTTTTGACAAAATTCAACATCCATTTATGATTTTTAAAAACCCTCAACAAAATGGATACAGAAGTAACATACCTTAACATAATAAAGTCCACATATGACCAACCCACAGGTAACATCATCTTCAGTGGTGGAAAACCAAAAGCATTTCTTTTAACATCAGGAACAAAACAAGGATAGCCCAATCTTCCCACTTTTATTCAACGGAGTATTATAAGTCCTAGCCACAGAAATAAGACCAAAAAAATTTTTTAAAAAATCCAAATTGAAAAGGAGAAAATAAATGTGTCACTGTTTGCAAATGACATATTATACAGAGAACATCCAAAGGACACCACCAGAACCTTAACTTATCAATGAATTTGGTAGAATTGCAGGATACAAAATTAATACACAGAAATCTGTTGCATTACTCTACACTAGCATTAAACTATCAGAAATGGAAATTAAGAAAACCATCTCATGTGCATACACATCAAAAAGAATAAAATACCTGATACTAAATATACTTGGACAACTGTAAGACACTGATAAAAGAAATTGAAGATGATGCAGACAGATAGATATACCCTTTTCATGGATTGGAAGAATTGATATTTTTAAACTGACCATACTACCCAAGGCAATCTACAGGTTCAATTTAATCTCTATCAAGATAGCAATAACATTTTCCACCAAAGTACAGCAAATAATTCTAAAATTTGTATGGAAGCACAGAAGATTCCAAATAGCCAAAAATACAGTGAGAAAGACAAATGAAGCTGAAGGTATCACACTCCCTGATTCCAAACTCTACTACAAATATATAGTATTCAAAACAGAATGGTTCTGGTGCAAATAGAAACACATTGTTCAATGGAACAGAATAGAGAACCCAGAAATGAACCCACACTTACACGAGCAGTTGAGCTACAAAAAAAGGAGACAAGAATATACAATGGGAAAGGATAGCCTCTTCAGTAAGTGGTGTTGGCAGTACTGGACAGCTACATGCAAAATGTTCAAACTCTCTCTCACCATGCACAAAAATATATCCAAAATAGATTAAAGACTTAAATTTAAGACCTAAAACCATAAAGCTTCTAGAAGAAAACATAGTCAGTAAGCTCTTAGATGTTAGTCTTAGTAATATTTTTTTGAACTCCTTGGGCAAGGGAAACAAAAGCAAAAATAAACAAGTGGGACCACGTCAAGATAAAAAGCTTTGCACCACAAAGCAAACTATCAAAACAAAAAGGCTGTCTACTGGATGGTAGAGATGTTTTCAAATGATATATTTGATAAGCCATATTTCAGTTATTGTAGCTAATGCCATTATGAACATTGCATTGCATGTATATTTTTGACTTAGTGTTTTGTTTTCTTCTGATATATATACAGAAGTGGAATTGCTGGATCATCTGGTAGTTCTATTTTTAGTTTTCTGAGGAACCTTCATACTGTTTTCTATAGTGGCTGAGTAAATTTACATTCCCACCAAAAGAATGTGTGTATGTGTATACACACACACCTCTGGTCAACTTATATATCACAAAGGAGGCTAGAATATACAATGGAGAAAAGACAGTCTCTTCAACAAGTATTTTTGGGAAAGCTGGAGAGCTACATGTAAATCAATGAAATTAGAACACTCCCTCACACCATATACAAAATAAACTCAAAATGGTTTAAAGAGCTAAATATAAGACATGACACCATAAGAGTCCTCAAAGAGAACATAGGAAAAAATTCTCTGTCATAAATTTTAGCGATATTTTCTTAAATCTCTCACCAGGGTTTTCAAAATGTATACTCTCTGTATTCTCTCCCTCTCTCTCTCTGTGTGTGTCTCTCTTCCCCTCTCTCCCCTCTCCCTCCATATATATATATGTGTGTGTGTGTGTATATATATATACACACACACACATATATACACACACACACAGACATATATATATATATATATATATATATATACTGCCACTATGAAAAACAGTATGGAGGTTCCTTAAGTAACTAAACATAGAGCTACCATATGATCCAGCAATCCCAATCCTGGGTATATATCTGGAAAGATCAAAATCTCTAATTGGGAAAGATACATGAATCCCAATATTCATAGCAACACTATTTACAGTAGCCAAGACATGAAAACAAGCCAAGTGCCCATCAGCAGATGATTGGCTTAAGATGTGTGTGTTTGTGTAGACACACAATGTAATATTATTCAGCCATAAAAAGAATAAAATATTGCCATTGTGGCAACATGGATGGACCTAGGGAAAATTATACTTAGCGAAGTAAGTCAAACAGAGAAAGACAAATACTATATGATATCACTTACATGTGAAATCTACAAATGATATAAATGAATGTATATACAAAATAGAAACAGACTCACAGACACAGAAATCAGATTCATGGCTACCAAAGAGAAGAGGGAGGGAGGGCCAAATTAGGAGTATGGGATTAACAGCCGCATAGCACAGGGAGATCAGCTCGGTGTTTTGTGACCACCTAGAGGGGTGGGATAGGGAGGATGGGAGGGAGGGAGACACAAGGGGGAAGAGATATGGGAACATATGTATATGTGTAACTGATTCACTTTGTTGTAAAGCAGAAACTAACACACCATTGTAAAACAGTTATAATCCAATAAAAATGTTAAAAAAATTACTATGCATAAAATAGGCAACAAGGATTTACTGTATAGCATGGAGAATTATATTCAATATCTTATAATAATCAACAATGGAATATAATCTGAAAAAATAACTGAATTACTTAGCTGTATACTTGAAACTAACACAATATTGTAAATCAATTGTACTTCAATAATAAAAAAAAAATAAAGGGCACTGAATTGTTTCAAATGTTTTTTTCTCCATCAATTGAGATGATCATGTGGGTTTGTTTATTTTCATGATATTAATGTGGTATATTCCACTGATTTTCATATGTTGAACCAGTTGAACCATTGATACATTCCATAATTTTAATTTGATCACAGTTTATAATTAATTCTTTAATATACTCTTGAATTTTGTTTGATATTGTTTTATTGAGAATGTTTGCATCAATACTCATAAAGAATATTGGTCTTTAGTTTTCTTTTCTTGTAATATCTTTTTCTAGTTTTTGGAATTCATGTAATATTGGCCACACAGAATGAATTAGGCAGTCTTTTCTTCAAATGTTTTTGGAGTTTGGGAAATATTGGCATTAATTCTTCTTGGAGTGTTTGGTAGAATTCACCATTGATGCCATTTGATCTTGGAATTTTCTTTGTTGGGAGGTTTTTGATTACGGATTCTATCTCCTTTCTCATTATTGATCTGTTCAGATTTCCTATTTTTTCATGATTCAATCTTGGTAGGTTGTGTATTTCTAGGAATTCTTCCAATTTGTTGGCATATCCAATTTGTTGGCATGTAGTTTTTCATAGTACTCTTACAGTATTCCTAATTTTTATAAAATTGGTAGTAATTAGTCTCTTTTATTCATAATTTTAGTATTTGAACCTTCTCTACTATTGAAGCTAGCTTATGGTTTTTCAATTTTTTTGATCTCAAAGAATCAACTCTTTGTTAGGTTAATTTTTTCCTATTTTCTACTTTTTATTTTGTTCTTACCTTTCTAGTTCCTTAAGGAGTAAATTTAGGTTTCTGATTTGTTATAATTCTTCTTTTTTAATGTAAGTGTTTTTTACAGCTATAATTTTTCCTCTTAGCACAGCTTTCTCTGCATCCTATAAGTTTTAGTGTGTGTATTTTCATTTTTATTTATCTAAAGATATTTTCTTATTTCTCTTGGGACTTTTCTCGATGACCAATTTTTCTTTAAGAATGTGTTTAATTTCACATATGTGTGAATTTTACAGTTTTCCTTCTGCTATTGATTTCTAGGTTTACTCTATTGTGATCAGAAAATAAACTTTATATGATTATATTATTTTAAATTTTATTGACTTATTTTATGGCCTAATGTATGATATATCCTGGAGAATGATTCATGTGCCCTTGAGAAAAATGTGTGTTCTGCTATTGTTGAATGGAGTATTCTGTATATGTCTGTTAGGTCCAATTCATCTATAGTGTTTTTTAATTCCTCTACCCCCTTACTGTTTTTCTTTCTGTTTTTTCTATCAATTGTTAAAAATGAGTATTGAAATCTCCTACTGTTATTTTTGAGCTTTCTATTTCTCCCACTAATTGTTCAAATGTTTCCTTTATATCTTTAGAACCTCTGATGCATTATGTGCATAATTGTCATATCTTCTTAGTGAATTAAACCTTTAGTCATTATGTAATGTCCTTCTTTCTCTTGTAACAGGTTTGACTTAAAGTCTATTTTAACTGATATTACTATAGTCACTCCTTTCTTTTGCTTACATTTGCATGAAATATCTTTCCATCCTTTCACATTCTACCTCTGTGTACTTAAATCTCAATTGAGTCTCTTGTAGACATCATATGTTTAGATTTGTTTTTTTTAAACCACTTTGCCAATTATATATCTTTTGATTGGGGAGTTTCATTCATTTAAATTTAATTATAGGGTTATGTCCATCTTTGCTGTTTATTATTATTTTTCTCTATGGCTAGCAGCTTTTTGTGTCCGTCATTTGCATCCTTAATGCCTTCCCTTGTGTTTTGCTGATATGTTTGTAATGATATGCTTTGATACACTTCTCATTTCCTTTTGTGTGTATTCTATAGATATTTATTAGTATGGGGATTACATATAATATCCTAAAGCTATAAAGAACCTATTTTAAACTGATATTAAATTAACATCAGTCCATTCAAACTTCTACTGTGTTACAACCCTACCACTCCACACTTTGTTATTTATGTCACAAGTTGTATCCTTAAATATTGTGTACCCCATTATCATAGATTTACAATTATTTTTATTCTTTTCTCTTCTAAACCCTGTGGAAGAATAAAAAGTGTAGGCAGAAATCAAAATTACAATAATACTGGGCTTTATATCTGCCTACATATTTAATTTTACCAGAGACCTTTATATTTTCATATGTCTTTGATTTACTGTCTAGCCTCCTTTTGTTTTGTTTCAACTTGAAGGACTCCCTTTAGCATTTCTTTCAGGGCAGGTTTAATGGTAATGAACTCCCTCAGCTTTTGTTTATCTGAAAATGTCTTAATTTTTCCCTTAGTTTTTTAAGGACAATTTTGCCAGATATATAATTTTTGGTTGACAGTTTTTTCTTTTAGCACTTTGAATATATCAGTTCACTACACTCTGGCCTCCAAAGTTTCTGATGATAAATCTGCCAATAATCTTATTGAGGATCCCTTGTATATGCTAAGTGTCTTCTCTCTTGCTACTCTCTTTTATTTTATTTTATTTTTTTGCATTACGCGGGCCTCTCACTGCTGTGGCCTCTCCCGTTGCAGAGCACAGGCTCTGGATGCGCAGGTTCAGCGGCCATGGCTCATGGGCCCAGCCGCTCCACAGCATGTGGGATATTCCCGGACCAGGGCACGAACCTGTGTCCCCTGCATCGGCAGGCGGACTCTCAACCACTGCACCACCATGGAAGCCCTCTTGCTACTTTCAAAGTTCTCTTTGTTTTTGTCTTTTGACCAAAGTTTAATTATAATGTGTATCACTCTGTGTCCCTTTGAGTTCAAATTACTTGGAATTCACTGAGTTTCTTAGATACTTATATTCATGTCTTTTATCAAAATTGAGAAGTTTACAGCCATTATTCTTCAAATAGTCTCTCTGACCTTTTATTTTTCTTCTGGACTTGCACAATGCATGTGTTGGTCTACTTGATGTCCCACAAATCACTTAGGCTGTATTCACTTTTCTTCTATTTTTTTTCTGACTAAATAATTCCATTGTCCTATCTTCACATTTTCTCATTCTTTCTTCTGCATGATCAAGTCTGCTTTTCAAACCTTATAGTGAGTTTTTCATTTCAGTTCTTGTACTTTTCAGCTCCAGAATTTCTTTTGGTATCTTCAGTAAAGGGGGAGAATGCTGCCTTTCTTTGAAATCCTTTGGAAGTCTCTTCAGCCAGAGGGAGAAGGGTTTGCAAGAATAGGGAATTATGCCACAACAATGGCAATCACCTCTTTGGCTGCATATCTGTGATGAGAAGGAGCAATCATTGATCAAAGTGCAGATCCTTGATACTTGGAGAACAGAGTTTTGCTCACCCTCACTCCCACAAACTGTGCAAAATGCTCCAAGAATACATTAATACCTACTGTCTTGGGGCTGAGGGGTCGAGCGTTGGTTTCTATACAGTGTTAAAAACTGATATTAAGCAACATTAACTACAATTTACTATCCAAGCCTTCCCTTGGGAGTTGCAATCCTTCAATAGACTCCAGAGTTCCAAAATAATTACACCAGACATATTCTGACAGCACAATTGTCGTCTAAGTGGGGAGACAGATTTCTAGTGTTTCCTACTTCATCATCCTTCATGAATGCTCCCTTTCTTGTAGCCTTCTTGAAGTGTTAATGACCTTTAGTGATGTCCCCTTGTGATAGTTAATTTTATTTGTAAATCTGACTGGGCTATGGGATGACCGAATAGCTAGTGAAACATAATTTCTGGATGTGTCTGTGAGGATGTTTCTTAAAGAAATTAACACTTGACTCAGACTGAATAAAGAATATCTCTTTCATCAATGTAGGCAGGTATCATTCAATTCATTGCTGGCCCATATAAAAGTAAAAGGCAGAATAATGGAAAATTCTCTTTCTTTCTTTTTGAGTGGTAACATCCATCTTCTCCTGCCCTCAGACATTGGAGCTCCTGGTTCTCTGGCCTTTGGATTCCGGGACTTATACCAGTGCCACCCACCCATCCCCAGTTCTCAGCACTTTGGCCTTAAACTGGGAGTTACAACATTAGCTCACTTGGTTCACAGGTCTTTGATCTTGGATTGAATTATATTACCAGCTTTCCTGGTTCTCCAGCTTACAGTGTATCCTGCCATATCTCAGCCTCCATAATTGCATGAATTAATTCCCATAATAAATTTCATATATATATATAAACTTAGCTAAAAATTTCGTATATATACTGTTGGTTCTGCTTCTCTGGAGAGGTATGACTAATCTTCTCAATTTTTATAACTTGCTTCTGTACTTAATTAGACTCACCAAGGATTATCAATTTTACTAGGCTTTTCAAAAAGCTAGTTTTTTTTGTCCTCTATATAGTATGATCTTATCACATATATTTCATTTGTTCTTATTTGCATTTTTTGTTCTTTTTTCTTTTAGTTTAATTTGCTGTTGGTTTTCTTATTTCTGAGTTGAAGTCTCAGCTTATTGATTTTCAGTCATTTATTTTTCAATATATTTATTCAAGGTTCTGTATTCTTCTCTAAGTATTACTTTAGTTTTGTCACTGAACTATTAAAGATTCTTTACTGAAGTAAAACATCAGCAACAAAAGTACATAAATTGCAGTATACATCTCAGTTAATTATTATAAAGTGAACTCACCAGTTTAATCACTAGGTGATCAAACATATGAGATAACTATCACTGCAGATTACCCCTTGTACTCTTTTTTAATCACTCCTCACTGCTTCTTTCCTAAAGGCCTCCAAAATTAGAGATTCTAAGTTAATAATTAACTTTTATCTATTTTTAAAATTTAGATAATGGATTCATAGTCTTAGTGTTCTTTTTGCTCATCTTCTTCCCTTTATCATTTTGTTTATGAGTTTCATTCATTTTGTGTGTGAGCTCTATTTCCTTTATAGTATTCTACTGTATTTCAACTTACAGAATTTACTTTATCTCAATTTACAGAAACAATGGTGTAATGAAAAATATTGTATATGTCTTTTGGTACTCATTTCCTCCCAATTCTGTTTGGTATATACCTGGATGTGAATTTGCTAGACCATATTCAACTTTTGTAGACAATTTTTTCCAAGGGATTTACATACTCATCAGCAATAGATGATAGTTCCTGTTGCTTCATATTTTTGCCAATAAGTATAGTATTTTCACTCTTCATTTTAGCGCTTTTGGTGGGTGGGCAATTGGATCTCATCCTGGATTTAATTTTCACTTTCCTGATTATTGAGGATTGACATATTTTCATATATGTTCATTCTTTGTATAGTCTCTTTTTTGCAATCTCTATTTTATTTCAATTAAAAAAATTTTTAATTTGTAATATTACAAAATATTGCTATATTTTCCATGTCATACAATAGATCCTTGAGCCTATCTTGCACTCAATAGTTTGTACCTCCCAATCCCCCAACCTCCTTACTGCTCCTCCCCTCTTCTCCCTGTTGGTAACCACTAGTTTTTTCTCTAATCTGTGAGTCTGCTTTTTTCTTGTTATATTCATGAGTTTGTTGTACTTTTTAGATTCCACATATATGTGATGTTGTATAGTATTTGTCTTTCTCTGTCTGACTTATTTCTTGGTCGAAGTCAAACATTTAATCATGTATTGTCTAACTTACTGCAATGCCTATTTTAGACTCTTCCCTATTTTTCTATTGAGTTGTCACATTTTCAATATTACTTATAATAGGTTGTTGTATATTTTCTCTTTGAAACTTTATAGATTATATAGATGACAAATATATTTTCCGAGTGTAGGGCTTTTGTTTTCATTCTTTTTTTTTTTTTTTTTTTTTTTGTGGTATGTGGGCCTCTCACCATTGTGGCCTCTCCTGCTGCGGAGCACAGGCTCCAGGTATGCAGGCTCAGCAGCCATGACTCACAGGCCTAGCCGTTCCGTGGCATGTGGGGTCTTCCCAGACCAGGGCACAAACCTGCGTCCCCTGCATCAGCAGGTGGACTCTCAACCACTGTGCCACCAGGGAAGCCCTGTTTTCATTCTTTTAATGTATTTTGATGAACATAAGCTCTAAATTTTAATATAGTTGAACTATGAAATATTTTATTGAAGTTTATATCCATTTAAAGATGGTTTACTACTTTAATTAAAATTTATATAGTATTTTAATATTTATATCTATAAATAATGGCAGACTGAGTTTAGTTTACCTATATTATTTATATCTGCCCTATAATTGAATTTAATTTTTGTTATATGTAGTTGCCTCCTGTCATTGATTTTCAATTTCACCTTTTCTAATGTATACATTAATTCTATTAATTTCTCTCTAACATTGGTTTTAGTTACATTCCACAATTTTCCAACATTATCATTCCATTCACACAAATTTTAATTTCCATTCTGAATTTTTTTTTACCTATAATTATTTAGAAGTATTTTGCTTACTTTCCAAACCTGTGGATATTTTTAGTGTTTTTAAAATTAATTATTAGCTTAATTTGTCTCTTTTCAGAACATATTCTGTGTGATTTTAATGTGTTGCTTATTTTTTCAAATTTTATAAATTTATTATTTGTGCTTTATACATCTATGACATGCTATCTAATTTACCTTCTATCTGAAGAATGTCCTTTAATATTTACTAGAGTCTGATGATAACCAATAATTGTAGTCTTTGCTCATTTGAATTTTTTTCTATTTCACCTTCATTCATGAAGAATACTTTTGCTGAGTATAGTATTATAGGTTAGAGTTTTATTTCAGTACGCTGAATATATCATTCTATTGTTTTCTGGCTCCCTTTTTCCATTTGAAGACATATGGAAGTCTAATTGTTTATATTTAAAATTAATTTTCCTTTGGAGAATTTTTAAAATTTTTCCCTTTATCTTTAGTTTGACTCTAGAATTTCTGTGTGTAATTTTCTTCTAGTTTATCATACTTGGGGTGCATAGGTTCTCTTGAACCTGAATCTTGTCAGCCTTGTGTGTTTTGGACAAATCTCAGTCATTGTTTTTAAATTTTGCTTTTGTCCCATTTCCTGTATTCTTTCTGCTGGAATTTCAATTACACGTACATTAAACTTTCATGCTTTATATATTCTGTCTCTAAACTTCTTTGGTTTTGGATACTTCATTCTGTACAGTTTTGTTATCTTTTATTTTACTAAATATGTATATTTCTCCACTCTATAGTTAAAACATTCAATGAATTCTTAATTTTAATTACTCTATTTTTAGAATTCCCATTTAACTATTTTTTATACTTTATCATTCTCAAGTCAGTTTTGTATCTTCCTATATATTTGAAAAATTAAGTATAGTTAAAGTCTTTGTCTAATAGTAACATTATTTTTATTTCCATGGGTCTGTTTTTCTGTTTGATTTTTTCCTTGTTTTCTAGTTAGTACTTTCGTTTTCTTGTTTCATTGTATGTTTAATTATTTTTTATTTAGTCTAGGACACTGCATATAAAAAAACAATTATAGGGAGTTCCCTGGTGGCCTAGTGGTTAGGATTCTGGGCTTTCACTGCAGTGGTCCGGCTTCAATCCCTGGTCAGAGAACTGAGATCTCACAAGCCACGTGGTGCAGCCAAAAATAAAAACAAAGAAACAAACAATTATAACATTAATTTCAGTCCAAGGATGATATTTTTCCTCCAGAGAAATATTTCTTTTATTTTGGCAAGTATTTAGGGGCACAGTTAATCTCTAATTGCCTAAATCCAATGATAGGGATTGAGATGGTTTGACAGTGCTCCCATCACTGGGAGTGAAGATTTATTTACAGCACCATCTTATTCCTAGGATGTAAATCTTTAGGTTCCCATTTCAAACCATGAGAATTTTACTAGGGTGTTGCCTCCTTGGCAGAATTTAACTTGAATTTTGTCCTCTTGAGCCATGAAAAATTCTCAAAATCTATTCTCATTTTTCTGCCAATTAATGTGGCTTCTGAAATTAACAAGTGCCTCTAAAAAAAAGCTACCATAAATGCTGGATTCACATATCTGGGTTTCCATCTTCTCCCAGATTTTAGTCACATAGGTAGTTGCCACATCTTTAGCTCTGAATTACTTTTAAGCAGGTTTTTATAATATTGTGCCAAGCTTTTCTACTTTTACTCAATAAGAGTGTTGTTTTATACTAACTAGACTGTTATTACTATGTGTGAATATCTGTTCCATTCCTCTCTAGTTGACTCTAAATTTTAAGACATTTTTGCTTTCAGTCAGACATGTTTTCATATAGCTTCCACTAATTGATGCAAATTCTACCACCATAGTTACATAGAAAATATCTGATCCAAATTCTGCATAATTACCTATAAAATACTTGAAGGGAACTTGATTAGTAAGGCTTAGCTGCTAGTAACAGAAAACCTAAACTGATGTTATTCCAAATGAGGTAAAATAACTTTTCTCTCATGTAAACAAAATCCAGAGATATGCATTCCATAGCTGGTATAGAAATTCTATTTCTTGTCTCTGGGTTCCTTCTAGATTATTTTACTGCAGTTGTAAGATACTGCTTCTACTTTAGGGTGAAAAATGGCTGCTCTAGCTTTACTTAACAGGTCTGCGTTCCAGTCATCTATTAAAAGGAAAAATGGTGATACCACTACCTTTGTAGACAATTTCCAGAAGATATGCATATGATTTTTGGTGAATCACATTTTCAGATAACTAGTCATATGACTGAAGTTGTCTTCATTGGAGGCCTGGAAATATTCAATATCATCATTAATGTTGGATGTCATTGTCCAGATCAAATTGCCATTATATTCCTCAGAAAAAATAATAATGCGAATTGGAATACAACTAAGTTTCTTTGCCACAGTGATAGGCCTATTCCTCTGCCCTCCCTCTCAAAATTGTATCCATATTTTGTTTTATCTTTTTTCATATGACATAATGCTTTATCCATCAATCTAATTGTTAGTTACTGGGCATGTCTTATGTACCATATTAAGCAAATTATGTTAAGGAAATAAAATGTCTAATGAAACTTGGTACCTACCCTAATATATAATAAGTATGACCTGCTCAAGGTAAAATGTATGATGTTTTCACCTCCCTAACATCATCGACAGAGGCTGATATTGCATTAGCTTTTGGCCACTGGGTGAGTCTATTGACTCTAACTCTGTTGAAAGACAGTGTTAAAATATACCCGTAAGCCACATTTCTCCAGATATGTATTTGTATGCTTGTTTTTTTGTATCTCTTAAAGTTTGTCATGTTAGATATAACCTCAAAATCTGGTGCATGGTAATAACTGTGTGTTATCCAGTAGTGTCTCCCCTTACAGCGCTGGGTCATGTGCAAGTTGTATTATCATGGTCTTAATGTACTTTTCCAAATCCTTCCAAACAATGACAACAACAACAAAACATTTATAGAAATGGTCCAAATGTATTCCAAGATATCATGTTAAAAACTTTTTCCTTAGTGTTTATGTTCCTTTTTAGTAACTGTAGATAATTCATGTTGATTAATGCAAGAATAACTGCCATTTTTTATTGCAAAAATTCAAGAGCCTTCCTGATTTCCTAAACTTTTATAGATGAAAACACATTCCCAATAGATATCCTTACTGGCAGTAGCTGTCGGTTTATCTGATTTTTTTTTTTTTTTATCCATTTGCCTCTTCTACCATCAGCTTTAACAGATGCCTGTAAAATAACACACACACACACACACACACACACACACACACACACACACACACACACACACACACACACACACACACACACCAGCTTTGCCATTTAGAAATCTTAGTCATAGGTGCCTCAGTGTAATTCTATTCACATGGAAGAAAGAACAAAAAATAAAACAGTTTGCCGAGGACCAGCCCCAGCTGAACAGGTTTCACCCAAAGGGGAGACGGAGTCGGCGTGGACAGATCACAAGACACCTCAGAGGATGCAAGGATCTGACAAATTTAATATCATGATTCCAAAGCATTTATACTGTAAAATAATCTCATTTTCAATCTTAACAACTTCATTCCCATGCCAAAAGGTCCCTTACATAAACCAAAAAACAAAAGTAGTTTACATCAGCAGGTTAAACAAGTTAAGTAATTTTCTTGTTGTCTCCATTCTCTTTCGTCTCTTGTGTACATTCACATCTAGGTCAGGAACTCTGTCTGCGGTTTCCTCATTCTTCTCAGAAGATTAAGGTATTTTTGTACCTGCACATTCTGCTCAATCAAGCCATAAACTTAAACATGTTAAAAACAATAATATCAAGCCATAAACTTAAACATGTTAAAAACAATAATACAACATTTCATCCACAGATTTTCTAACCCTATCATTATAATCAAAACAATGTACATCATTATTTATACTTCTAGGAGGCCATGGGGGCGGACATTGTACCGTAAACTTATTGAATATACCCACTGTTGCACAAAACTTCCTCGTCACCATAGCCAGGTATTTCCCAAGATATTTACAACTCTCCTGGGGAGCTTCTGTTAAGCTTCTGACAGCTTTATTTTTGACATATCATTTCTTATATAGGATTTTCTAAACAATAGCATCAGCACTTTCTATGTAACTCCTGTTTTTGACTCATTACCTCATTTCTACACCTACACACAGAAACATTAGCAAGCATTGTTCCGTCTTAAGATCTTTTCGCGCAAACAAGATGTTTAGGTCTAGAAAGCTAATTATTCTTTTCTACTTCAGCTAACATCATATATTGGCCAGTATTCTCAGTACCTTGTTCAAAACACATTGTGCGAAAATACAATTCTATTTTCTACGTAAGGCAATCAATTTTAACTTTCATAGTTACATATAATTCATTCGTAAAATATTTACAGTAAAGTCCTTCCGCTTCTCTCTTTTTCCTCCAATATACCGGAGAGGGGGCATGCCACATAATCTACCATTTGGGGGCATCCTGTACATAATACCCCACTATTTGCTTCCCTTCTATATCCCTTATTCCTTCTATGGGCCATAACTCATCTAATTCTTCCTTTAAACTTCTACTCCTTAATTGAAACACTCCTTTGTTGCCTGACCAAGGGACTTTTTTCCAAAGTAAATTATTTACAGTGGGTATAGCTACTGTTGTGGTTACAGGGGTTGCTGTGGTCTCGTACCGAGGGGGATTTGCTTTGTAATACTTCCATCTTCTTGGCCTAAACCCTCCAGAAACCCCCTTAGTTTTTAGCAAGAATTTTCCTAGAATCAGAAGAGATGCTTTCCGCCGCCCACCAGGAGAGGAGCTTTGCTTCCTCATGCCATAACTTCTCGCCGAGCTTTGCTCAGGCAATAGTTGGCAATGCTGGACGGCTTCCGGCAACAGTTCAGAGCTGGAAACATTACCATTGCCATTTTTTACTGGAATGAGCACCCAGGTATTTTTCACTTTGGAAATAAGTGACTGTTCTTCTCAATTCCCACTTTTAGTTTTTGACCTGTGGTCCACAGGGCTATTTTATGTGAATTCTTAAAAAATACTATTTATGGAAAACTTTATTCGTTGGTTTTACACTAAAAAATAAACAATATTTTTATTCTTTTGTACTATGTGACATACTAAATGGTGAAACTATGGAGCAGGCTTTGACTAACTGTCATTCATTCTATGAACAAGAAATGAAACCACAAACAACTAATTGTGCATATACTTGCTATATGCCATTCATTTTTCACAAAACTATTCCTAATTACTTCTAAATTGTTTTTAAGGTCAAGCAAATAGCTCCCTATCTGGCTGTATTTTTTTTTTTCCAAATACTATGCCTGACCAAATCAAGGAACACAAATCATAGACTTTAAATGGACAAGTTAGTTTATTTGTAAGTTCACGGTGGGAGAAAAGACAAAAAAGTTTAGATGAGACTGAGATTTTGTGATTGTAACGTCATATAGATGAAAAGGTTTATGAAAAATAAGCAAATTTACACAGCTCAAAAGCTAGACCAAGCTCTAACTACAATTATTGTCTTTTTTGTGAAATAATGTCACTTCTGCCCTTTCCATACTGGATTTAATCACATTCTTTGATTTTTTTCTTTTTTTTTTAAGGAAATGCATTGGCCTGTCTTGCTGTTTGCTAGTGAAAGTTAGACAATCTGATAACTAATTTTCAGAATTAATAAACTATACATCCCTGGTAGCTGTATGCATTAGCAGGTGCTTTCTGGAGGCAGTAGCTGAGTCTAAAAACTAATTCTAATGCTGACAATTTCAGATTGCAAAATAAACCTGAAAATGTAATTTTCAGTTTTTCATTTAGGTGGCTACTTTCTTCATTTAAGCAGAGACCAATCTTGTTCAGTTGTTTGAAAGGTCTTTTAAAGACACTTGTTATCTTCAGTCATCCATTCTGACTCTAGAAATATGTTACTGGCATACAATTTCCTTTGTTTCCAATGGGATGGTTATCCTATGAGTATAGATAAAGGTGCAAAGACTAAAAGCTTAAAAAACACTTTAACAACAAATAAGTAATGGCATTATACTCATGGTTTCACTTTTTATGGCAATAGTCCTCAGATTTATCTTTGGTTTACAAAACCAGTTTCATGAAGATTTTGCAGGTTAGAAAGCCCACTGAACAGTGTAATATTCTTACTTTTTAGACAGTATTTCAGGATAAATTACAAAAACACTCAATTTCAGGAAAAATAAATAACAATTGTATTAATATGCATCAAGATGCATTAACTTTTTGGAAAAATTATTTATTTATAGTAATAAAAACTTATTTATCAGGCAAGCCTGTTTGGGGTGGATTCAGAGAAGATGGGCAAAGTGGATAGTGATTCTAAACATATATTTTGAAACTTTTGCTGGAAAAGATAGTAGAGAAATAAAGGGGTTGCCAAAAGGGGATGAAGAGTATATTTTTTTCAAAGATGAAAGATATTATAGCAAGATGTATTAACTTTTAAGTCACCTTGATGTATATAACATCTTGGTACATTTGGTAAGAATGCTTTCATTATTCACCTAATCTAACATTTCTAGGTTTTTGTAAATAATGCACTTTGATGGACTGATTATATAACTGAATAGTCTACCTAATTCTCCAATTCAACTCTTCACAATATATCATTTGCATAAAAAATGTAACTCACAATTGCTAAACATAGACACTAAAGTCATTCAATCAATATGATATCAGAAATTGAAAACTGACATGAATAGTGAAAATACTTAATTTTCCCTTTCATCTACATTGTATAAGCTCCAGCCATATAGAAATTATTTCTGTTACTTAACATATGCCATGTTCTCTCCTCTCTCTGGTCTTTTATATGTGTTGTTACCATTCTTTTCATTCACTCTTTATTCAGGATTAAAATTCCTCACCAAATAAGTTCCTTCAAAATCAAGACTCTGCTTATTCATCATCTTCACCTTTGTATCTCTAGTACCTAACATAGCACCTGGCACACTTTAGGCACTTAATGAATACTTGTAACTGACTATCTGAATGTCAACAAATTAATATCTTAATAATTGCATGACTATTTTAATCATTTAACTGGCATATTATTTTTAGATGATGAAAACATACCTTAATAGAATCGTCAGTTAGTAATTTCTATAATCATATTGTAATGGTGAGTAGGGGAAACATTATTAATCACATATTACAGACTAGAAAGGAAGGTGAAAACTAAGTCACTTGATTAGGATCTCAGCATGGGTATATGGTAGAGAAACTAACACAACATTGTAAAGCAGTTATCCTCCAATAAAGATATATTTTTAAAAAGATATCATAGAAAGGGAATCAGTCCAAATCTAGTCTTTTAACTCTTTACCCAATTTTCAATCTAACTTATACCTTATTCATTCTTTTATACTACCCTCTACTATCATCCTGCCTCTGACTTCTGCAGGAAAGTCTAACTTTCTTTCCCTTCCCGAATATTCTTTTTCCTTGATGATAATGCAGGGGTCTATAAACCACAAATCCTGATAAATCCTGTCCTCTAAGATTCTAGAAACAAATCATTTTTTTTTAAATTTTTTAATGTCAGTACCTAAAGGCATTATACATATAAATGAATGTTCCTTCCATTTTTGGACATTGCAATCTCCTTAATAAGTCACCAGGAGGTTTGTTTGATGCCATCATTTGCCAATTATATCATGAATGTTTATGCATTAGGATAGCACTTTGATATTTTTATATGTGGTTGATTTTCAGCTTACAAATCAGCTATTTCGAAAGCTTTGGTAAAAGGAGAAAACTCATCTAGTATTTTCCTTCTCAGAAAAAAACACATAGTCTTGCTGTAAGGGACAAAAGGGAAAAAAATATGTTATACTATTTTTAATATTATTGTACCTCTTAGGAGTAAGGAGTTTTACATTTCACTTAGCATTATCACATGGATCTATAATTTTGTCCATGTATAAAATTTAATTAAAAGGTGCTTTAAAAGTAACTAATTTGTATATTTGAAAATATATTGACTAATAATGTCTTTCAAACTATAAAACAAATCACAGATACATTTTAATATTTTTTATTCTTTTGTCTTATCATTTTTGTTTATGTCAATCAACTCCCTCAAGAGTCTCTATTGATTAAAAAAATACAAAAATTTTTAAATTGTCAGAAAATACAGTTGAAACAGATTTTATTAAATTAAAAATAAATTATTATGAGTAGCACATATTAAATTCATTAGATACAAAATATACAAATAGGTGCAAATAAAATTTTAAAACAGATTTGTTCATTTTATTGATTGAGATAATTCCACATGTACTAGCGGAACACACATATATAACTTAATATCTAAATTAATCTCACAATATTTCAAAAGCATTATATATGGTCATTTTCTTATCAGCAGGAGATTTCTATATAATATAATGGGTCCATGGAACTAATTCAGAAACCTAGATTAATCAGTATAAACAAAATAGGCTCTTTATTATTTGCTTCTATTGTTTCAGTAGCTTTTCCTCTCAAAAATTCTAACATATCTATATTCAGTTAAAGGATTATTTATCTTTTTCTGACTATAATCTTTACAGTAAGAAATACATCATGATGTTAGAGTCTATCCTGACAAAATATTTTATAATATATTTGCTGAATGTTGCAAGTGTTATTCAGAAATTGTTTCCCATTATGCCTTAAATCCTCCACTATATCCCTCCCTTTCTTTATTCAAAGACTTCAACATTACCTGAACAACCAGTACGGTGGAGTGTCTAGGGAACTGGCATCATGTAACTCCATGATTACAAGGCCTTTATACCATTATAGCTAGTGATCATATTATGCGGTACTTTGAAATTTTTGGAAGCTAAGCCAACAAATCTTCATAAGATGGACAATAACACATCTGAGTAATTCCTTCAAGGTAGCTTGGTTTGAATTGGACTCTTTGAAGTTGTTTTTTTGTTTTTGTTGTTGAATTGATCCTTATAAGAATAAACAACTTACTGCTTATGAACAGTAACCATGAATAGAAGGCAGAAGCTCTGTAAGTGTAATGTTTCTCGAATCTTCTACTTTGATTACTTTGGTGACTATACCATCAAACATTCTTCTAATGTGAATCCCTGGTGTCCTTTATTCTTGCAGAATATTTTTTAAATGGAAGTGTTTTATCTTTTATGTTCAGATAAACACAAAGCTTTATTAGTCTTTGCTTGTGACTTACTGGCAGGATTTATGTAACAGTTTCATTCATTAAAGATATAGGGTTAAATAAAGGTTTGGGTCTGGTGTTATATCCATAGAGAACTCCAGGTAGTAAATATAATTTGATAATAGAGAAAATTCTCCATAGGAGATGGATCAAGAAAACGTCAATGTGATATTGGTTAAAAAGATTTTTATTAGAGTTACAATTCTGAAAGTCATTTATAAATGGCATTTCATTGTACTTTATTTTCCTGTTTTTGAAAATCAAGGAAATGGAATCTACTTAGTATCCTACATATCAATAACAAATGTAACAATTCTGGTTTTAAGATCCTTCACAGACGTATCTAAAAGTAATCCCCTAAAAAATCAACTGTCATCTACGATTTTGCTTTAAAAATAGTAAAGTGTGCTGGGATCTTTATAGGAATCTGTTTTGTCACTTCAGGATGAATTCAGAATTCATAACTACTGAAGATATTAAAATGTATCAAAAATTATAACTCAGAGATAACTAATTCTTCAGGAGAGACAATATGCTGGTTAGATTGAGAAAGGGAACGAGACACACAGCTAAAAACACATGTGATTAAGATACGAAAATATGGAGATGTAGTTAAATTCTTTTTTGAAAACCAAAAAATTGAGGCCAAAAAACATAAGGAGCTTGATTCATAGGAGAATGACTTGGCTGCAGACTTCACAAAAAAATGGTATTGTGTTTTGCTCCATGGAAGTTAATGTGAATATCCATATTACTCAGAAAGCCGCCAAATCTTGATTTATTTATTCTCTATTTATTCTCATTCACTATAATCAACTTGGCTTCTCCCCGATGATTTGTAGTAGAGAAAGAGAGAAGCACTCTTAGGATAAGAAGTTGATGGCAAGAACCATAAGACATTTTTAGAGGACAGATTTTTTAAAAAACAACCACTGAGATATAGTTCATATACCATAAAATCCTTCCATTTAAAGTATACAATTCAATGGATTTTAGTATATTCACAGAGTTGAGCTTTCATCAACCATCACCAAAATGGATTTTAGAACATTTTTATCACCCTAAGAAGAAACCTCACAACCTTTACCTGTCAACTTCAATAACCCATTCTCCCAAGCTCTAGGAAAATACTTATATACTTTCTTTCTCTATAAAGTTGCATGCTTTGAACATTTCATATAAGTGGAACCATACACTATGTGACTTTTTTGTGACTGACTTATTTCACTTAGCATATTTTGAGGTTCATCCATGTTGTAGCATGTATCAGTAATTCATCCCTTTGAATGGACATATGATACCCCATTGTATGGATATACAACTTTTATCCATTTATCAGTTAATAGACATTTGGATTATTTCCACCTTTTGGCTATTAAGAATAATGCTGCAGTGGACATTCATTGAATAAGTTTTTGTGTGAGTTAATGTTCTCACTTCTCTTGGTATATACTTAGGAATGGAATGGTTGGCTCACATGGAAGTTTTGTGTAATTTTTTTTTATTGGAGTATAGTTGCTTTACAATGTTGTGTTAGTTTCTGCTGTACAGCAAAGTGAATCAGTCACACATATACATATATCCCCTCTTGCTTGGATTTCCTTCCCATTTGGGTCACCACAGAGCACTGAGTAGAGTTCCCTGTGCTATACAGTCTGTTCTCATTAGTTATCTATTTTATGCATAGTAGTGTATATATGTCAACCCCAATCTCCCAATCCATCCCACCCACCTGCTTCCCCCCTTGATAACCATACGTTTGTTCTTTACGTCTGTAACAAATATCATATATTAACACATATATGTGGAATCTGTGTAATTTTTTAAGAAACTTCCAGATGTATTTCCAAAGTGGCTGCATTAATTATATTCCTGTCAGCAGTTTCTCCACATTCTTGCCAATATTTGTCATTATCTGTCTTTTAATTATTGCCATTCTTCTAGGTATCAGGCAGTATCTCATTTTTTTTTTAGTTGAGGTGAAACTGGTTTATAACATTATGTTAGTTTCAAGTATACAACATAATAATTTGATATTTGTATATGCTGCAAAGTGATCACCACAGTAAAACTAGCTACAATCTATCATCTTACAATTGACTCTCCTCACCCATTTTGGCAATCCCCCAACTCTCTTCTCCTCTAGTAATCACCAATGTGTCCTCTATATCGATGAGTAATGTTTTATTTGTTAATTTGTTTTGTTTTTTAGATTCCACATGTAAGTGAAATAGTAAGGTATTTGTCTTTCTCTGACTTATTTCACTTAGCATAATACCCTCAAGTCCATCCATATTGTTGCAAATGGTAAGATTGCTTTATTTTATACAGCTATGTAGTATTCCATGGTATATGTGTATGTGTATATATATTATATATATATCACATTTTTGTCCATTTATCTTTCGATGGACTTAGGTTGTTTCCATATGTTGGCTATTGTAAATAATGCTGCAATGAATGTTGAGGTGCATACATCTTTTCAAATTAGTGGTTTTGTATTTTTAAAATAAATTTGCAGAAGTGGAATAGCTAGATCATATGGTAGATTTACTTTAACTTTTTGAGGAATCTCCATATTGTTTCCATAGTGGCTGCACCAATTTACATTCCCACTAATAGTGTATGAAGGTTCCCTTTTCACATGATAATAGCCATTCTAACAGGTCTGAGGTGATATCTCATTGTGATTTTGATTTGCAGTACCCTAATAATTAGCTTTGTTGAAAATATTTTTATGTTAATATTGGCCACTTATATGTCTTATTTGGAAAACACTCTATTAAGAGCTGCCGTCCATTTTTTATTTGGGTCTTTTTTCCTATTGAGTTTTTTGAGTTCTTTATCTTTTTCCAATATTAAACCCTTAATGGATATATAATTTGTAAATATTTTCTCCCATTAAGTAGGTTACCTTTTCATTTTGTTGGTGGTTTCCTTAGCTATGCAGAAGCTTTATAGTTTGATATACTTTCACTTGTATAATTTTGCTTTTCTTGCCTTTACTTTTGGAGCCAAACCCAAAAGTTCAATGTCAAATCAATGTTAGGGAGCTTTTACCAGCTATATTTTCTTCTAGGAGTTTTACGACTTCAAGATTACATATGGTGTAAGATAGTGGTCTAGTTTCATTCTTCTGAATGTGGCTGACCAGTATTCCCAACACAATTTATTGAAGAGAGTGTCCATTCCCCATTGTATATTCTTTCCTCCTTTGTTGGAAATTAGTTGACGATATATACATGGGTATATTTCTGGGCTCTGTATTCACTTCTATTGATGTGTGTCTGTTTTTATGACATTACCATACTGTTTTGACTAGTATAGCTTTGTACTTTAGTTTGAAATCAGGTAATGTGATATGACTTCTTTCTCAAGATTGCTTTGACAATTTGAGGCCTTTTTTGATTCCATACAAATTTTAGGATTATTTGTTCTTCTTCTGTGAAAAATGCCATTGGAATTTTGATATGGATTGCATTGAATCTATAGATTGCTTTGACTAGTATGGACATTTTAACAATATTAATTATTCCAATCCATGAGCATGAAATATCTTTTCATTTATTTGTATCTTCTTTGATTTCTTTCATCATTGTCTTATAATTTTCAGTCTACATGTTTTTCACCTCCTTGGTTAAATTTATTCCTAGTTATTTTATGATTCAATTTTAATTGGGATTGCTTTCTTAATTTCTCTTTCTGATAATTCATTATTAGTGTATAGAAATGCAAGAAATTCTATATATTGATTTTGTATTCTGCAACTTTACTGAATTCATTTATTGATTCTAACAGTTTTTTGGTGGAGTTTTTAGGGCTAAAAAGCCCTTAAAAATACCTTATATTAAAAAACATAAGGAATTATATCATCTGCAAATAGTGACAGTATTACTTCTTCCTTTCCAATTTGACTGCCTTTTATTTCTTTCTCTTGCCTAATTGCTCTTGCTAAGACTTCTAATCTTATATTGAATAAAAGTGGGGAGAGTGGGTATGTTTGTTTTGTTCCTGATCTTAGAGGGATAGCTTTAAGCTTTTCTCCATTGAGCATAATGTTAGCTGTGGAAATTTTTAATATATATAGCCTTTATTATCTTGAGGTGCATTCCCTTTTTTCCCACTTTGGTGAGTTTTTATCATAAATGGATTTTGAATTTTGTCAGAAACTTTTTCTGCAGCTATTGAGATAATTATATGATTATATGATTTTTATCCTTTATATTTTAACGTGGAGTATCACGTTGATTGATTTGCAGAAGTTACACCATCCTTGCGTCCCTGAAATAAAACCCACTTGGTCACAGTGTATGATTTTTTTTTTTTTAGTAAAAATATTTATTTTATTACTTTTAATTGAACTGCAGTTGAATTACAATATTATATTAGTTTTAGGTGTATAGCATAGTGATTCAGTATTTTTACAGATTATACTCCATTAAAAGTTATTACAAGATAATGGCTATAATTCCCTGTGCTATACAATATATCCTTGTTGCTTATCTATTTTATACACTGTAGTTTGTATCTCTTAATCCCATTGCCCCTCCCCCTTCTCTCTCCTCTATGATAACCAGCTTATTATTTTTTTAACATCTTTATTGGAGTATAATTGCTTTAAAATGGTGGATTCTTAACCACTGTGCCACGAGGGAAGTCCCTCCTCTTTCATTTTTTATTTTATTTATTGATCCCTCTGTCTTTCTCTTGGTGAGTCTTACTAAAAGTGTGTCGATTTTGTTTCTCTTTGCTAAGAGCCAGCTCTAAGTTGTATTCATCTTTTCTATTGTTTTTTTATTCTCTTTCATTTATTTTCACTCAATATTTATGGGATGCAGAAAAAGCAGTTTTAAGAGGGAAGTTCATAGCAAAACATGCCTACCTCAAAAAAAAAAAAACAAACAAAAAGAAAAAGAAGAAACCTCAAATAAGCAATCTAACTTTACACATCAAAGAAGCTAGGAAAAGAAGAACTAACAAAGCCCAAATTTAGTAGAAGGAAGGACAATAATAAATATTATATTTCACATATGAGTGAAAGGCAGTTACAACTTTAAATTTCCCTCTAACAACTGCTTCTGCTGCATCCCATCAATTCTGGTGTGTTGTGTCTTTATTTTCATTCATCTCAATATATTTTGTAATTACTTTTACTTCTTCTTTCACCAATTAGTTATTTAGGAACTTTGTTTTATTTCCACATAATTTTGAATTTTCCAAATTTTGTTAAGATTTTAATTTCCAATTTTTTATTCCGTTTTCAACAGAGAATGTATTATACTTTGTATAATGGTTTTTAATAATTTTAAATTTATTGAAGATTATTTTATGACCTAGCATAAGGTCTGTCCTGGAAAGCAATTTATGTGCACTTGAGAAAAATTTGTACTTTGTTGTTCTTTGGTTGAATAGCCTATAGATGTTCATTTGATTTAGTTATCGTACAATGTTGTTCAAATCTTTTATTTCCTCATCAATCTTTTGCCTATTTGTTCTATTCATTATTAAAACTGGTGTATTCAAGTCTCTGTTATTGTTGTATTATTTCTTTCTCCCTTTAATTCTGTCAGTTTTTATTTCATGTCTTTTTAGGCACTGTTGTTAAGTGTATATTTGTGCTTTTATTTTTTATATCTTTCTAATATATTTACACTTTTACTGTTGTATAATGTCCATCTTTATCTTTAGTAACATGTTTTATACACTATTATTTTGATAATAACCCCTTCCAACTATCTTATGATGCTGTTTGCATAATATACTTTTTACTTTTTTACTTTTTAAAAATGTAGTTAATTTATTTATTTTTGCCGTGTTGCGTCTTCATTTCTGTGCGAGGGCTTTCTCTAGTTGTGGCAAGCGGGGGCCACTCTTCATCGTGGAGCGCGGGCCTCTCACTATCGTGGCCTCTCTTGTTGCAGAGCACAGGCTCCAGACGCACAGGCTCAGTAGTTATGGCTCACGGGCCTAGTTGCTCCGCGGCATGTAGGATCCTCCCAGACCAGGGCTCGAACCCGTGTCCCCTGAATTAGCAGGCAGATTCTCAACCACTGTGCCACCAGGGAAGCCCCACCTTTTTACTTTTAAAGTATTTGTATATTTGAGGATAAAGTGTATCTCCTGTAGATAGCATACATTTGGAATCTTTTTTAATCCACCAATAATGCCTGTAATTGGATTGAATTTTTAATCAATTCTTGTTTAATCTGTTGACATAGTTGGATTTATGTGTCATTTTAACTTTTGTTTTTTTATGTTTCAATACATTTTTGTTCCTCTACTCTTATTTTAGTGCTTCTTCTTGCATCAAGACAATATTTTATTTTGTCATACTTTTGTTCCATCAATGATTATCTTACTGTATCTTTTTGGAGATAATTTCTCATTGTTTCCTCTAGGATTTACCACATATACATTTTAGTGTATCAGAGTCTACTTATCAGATTCATACTAACCTAATTTCATTGAGATTTAGAAATGTTACTCATATAGTATTTCACCCCTCTATCTTGTGTTATCATTATATACATTGCATCTATGTACTTGTAACACCCTAAATTATATTTTTTATGATTACTTTATAAAATTCTGTATGTATTAAAGAAGCTAAGTGAATCAATGGAATAAAGTTTGTATTTAGAGAGTTTGTTATATTTACCTCTTATCAATTTTAGTTCACATTATGGGTTACTATGGGTTCAAGTTACCATTTGGTGTAACTTCTTTACTTCAATACAACTTAGCTCTCACATCTTTTGTGTTATTGCCAAATATATTACATCCTATATGTTATAGACCCAGACAAATACACACAGTTTCATATAATTGCTTTTTAATCAGTCAAGAGAAGAAAGGGGAATACATATACATTTATTCTATAATTTCTAATTACATAATTATTTTGCTTGTGCTCTTTATTTTATTATGTGGATTTGAATTACCATCTTGGATTACTTGATTTCAGACTGAAGAATTTCCATTAGTATTTCTTTTAAGGCATGTCCACTAGCAAAGAATACTGTCTTTGCTTATCTTGGAATGTCATATCTCACCTTACCATTTGAAAGATGGTTTTGCTGGATAAAAGTTTCTTGGTTGACAGGTTTTTTCTCCCTTTTCTTGCCTTTGACTATGTCACCCCACTGTCATCTGGCATCTATTTATTTCTAATTAAGGTTTTTTTGTATACATTAAATCATTTTCTTTTCCTCCTTTCCTCCTTTTTCTCTTTGGCTTTCAGTATTTTCTCTATGATGTGTCTGAGTGTGGATCTCAACCTCTGTGTTTAACCAGGGTAGAATTAATTTGTCTTCTTGGACATATAGATAAATATTTTTCAGAAAATTTGGCAAGTTTTCGGCCATTATTTCTTTGAATATTATTTCTCTACCCCATTCTTCCTCTCTTCTCATTTTGGCACTCCCAGTTATGTATAAGTTGGTTCACTTAAAAGTTTACTATATTTCTCTGAGACTTTGTTCATTCTTCTTTCCTCTTTTTTACTGTTCCTCATACCACATATATCTACTGATCTATCTACATGTTTACTGTCTCTTCTGCTAGCTCAAGTCAACTCTTTAGCCCCCTCAGTGAATTTTTTTCAGTTTGTTTATTGTCCTTTTCAACTTCAGAATTCCAATTTGGTTCTTTGTTACAATTTCTATTTCTTCATTGATACGATCCATTTGATAAGATATTGATATTATAGATAACTTTACCTTTTTTAACCATGGTTTTCTTCAGTTAATTGAACATACTTGGTATTGCTCCTCAGGGGGCTCAGCCTTGGGTATGTGCACACTCTATGGTTACTAGTGGCTGAGCAGAGCTTATTTTTGACAGTGTTTTTCCTTTATCTCTCTGTTAATCTATCTGACTCATTTGATATCAAATCCAGCTGCTAGGCTTCATTGATTTACCCTCATTTTTTTTCCCAATAATTCCCTAGGGCATACGATGCTCCACAGTCTCATCCAATTAACTTCAGGAATGGGTAACTTTTTAAACCAATCTTTGAGCTTTGTTCTAACCCCAGGGAAACTCTTTTTAGCTGGCTCTTTCCTTGTTTTCTCTGGTGAACTAGTTGGCCTTTTGTTTAGCTTGTTGCTATTAATTAGGAGAAGCCCTAATTTGAGTGCCCTTAGACTTTAACATCCTTGCATTCTGTTCAAATAAAGTCAATTCCTTTGGGTAGATATTTTGAGCTCTCTTTTTCTATCAACTTCCTCTACACCTGTGGGGAAAACCCTGAGCCACTACACTGGGCACATGGCATGGATTTAGCCTCTAGTTTTCTTGAAATCTTTCTATTGGTGTAGAATCTCTGCCCTAAAAGTGAAGTGGTAGAGCATAATTGGAGTACTAATATTTCTCAGCCTGATACACCTGAAGCAGAGCCTCCATTTTATGAATGGTGGCTGGTTGGAGGAAGAGAGCCCCTGATCTTTTGGCTACAGTCACCAGCAACTTAGCTTCTTCTACTAAGAGATGGAAGGTATTTGAAATATGGAAGTTTGCCCCTCCCAGTGAGATTTTGCACTGGATTATGCACTGAATGTTTAAGAAGTCCCATCTTCTTGGCCACACCCAATTGAGTAGAGCTTCTGTTAAGCTAAACTGGGGATAGGGAAAACTGAGGCATGGGTCATTGCTGAAATACCAAAGACTATACTTGATCTTAGAGAGTTTTAGTAGATTATCTTTTTTTTTTTTTTTTTTTTTTTTGCGGTATGCGGGCCTCTCACTGTTGTGGCCTCTCCCGTTGCGGAGCACAGGCTCCGGACGCGCAGGCCTAGCGGCCATGGCTCACGGACTTAGTTGCTCCGCGGCATGTGGGATCTTCCCGGACCAGGGCACAAACACGTGTCTCCTGCATCGGCAGGCGGATTCTCAACCACTGCACCACCAGGGAAGCCCTAGTAGATTATCTTTAATAAATGTTTTTTGTTTATTTTTTTGCTACATGTACTTATGACAGTTTCAAGAGAATTTAACTGTTTTTTTAAAAAATAAGCTTCCTAAGTTTTCCTTGTTTTACTGAGGATTGTTTCCGTGGGTCTCCTCACAATGCTATCCCAGAAGTACAGCTAGAGATGACATGCTTTATTTTTTTGCTCTTATTTACTTTCTTTTTTTTTTACATCTTTATTGGAGTATAATTGCTTTACAATGTTGTGTTAGTTTCGGCTGCATAACAAAGTGAATCAGCTATATGTATACATATATCTCCATATCCCCTCCCTCCTGAGCCTCCCTCCCACCCTCCCTATCCCACCCCTCTAAGTGGTCACAAAGCACTGAACTGATCTCCCTGTGCTATGTAGCTGCTTGCCACTAGCTATCTATTTTACATTTTGTAGTGTATAGATGTCAATGCTACTCTCTCACTTTGTCCCAGCTTCCCCTTCCCTCCACCCCATGTCCTCAAGTCCATTCTCTATGTCCGTGTCTTTATTTCTGTCCTGCCCCTAGATTCATCAGAACCTTTTTTTAAAAAAATTTAGATTCCATATATATGTGTTAGCATACAGTACTTGTTTCTCTCTTTCTGACTTATTTCACTCTGTATGACAGACTCTAAGTCCATTCACCTCACTACAAATAACTCCATTTCATTTCTTTTTATGGCTGAGTAATATTCCATTGTATCTATGTGCCACATCTTCTTTATCCATTCATCTGTCGATGGACACTTAGGTTGCTTCCATGTCCTGGCTATTGTAAATAGTGCTGCAATGAACATTGTGGTGCCTGACTCTTTTTGAGTTATGGTTTTATCAGGGTATATACCCAGTAGTGAGATTGCTGGGTCGTATGGTAGCTCTATTTTTAGGTTTTAAAGAAATATCCATAGTTGTCTCCATAGTGGCTGTATCAATTTACATTCTCACCAACAACGCAAGAGGGTTCCCTTTTCTCCACACCCTCTCCAGCATTTATTGTTTGTAGAATTTTTGATGATGGCCATTCTGACCAGTGTGAGGTGATATCTCATTGTGGTTTTAAATTGCATTTCTCTAATGATTAGTGATGGTGAGCATCCTTTCATGTGTTTGCTGGCAATCTGTATATATTCTTTGGATAAATGTCTATTTAGGTCTTCTGCCCATTTTTGGATTGGATTTTTTTTTTTTTTTGATAGTGAGCTGCATGAGCTACTTGTATATTTTAGAGATTAATCCTTTGTCAGTTACTTCATTTGCAAATACTTTCTCCCATTCTGAGGGTTAGAGATGACAAGATTTTAACATTATTAATCTTTATAAGTTTCATATCACCTTTGCTAGCTCTTAGGTTTTATAGAACACTGTGTATGTAGGTAGTGAAATGTAATTCTTGAGAATATTTATATTATTAGTTCCTCAAGTTAATATGAATTTTCCCATTATTTTCTTTAAGAAAATCTAAGAATACAATAATCAGATCCCCCCACAATTTTATCATTTGATTATATAAACCCAAAAGATAAAATTGAATATCCACTATATGCAATTCTCAGTGCTCTGTAGTGATTGCTAGAGTCATAAATTATGATTTCTGCTATTGTGATGGTTAATTTTATGTGTCAACTTGACAAGCCTTTGTGTGCCCAAATTAAACATAATTTCTGTGTGTGTTTGTGATAGTGTTTCTCAATGAGATGAACATTTGATTCAGGGGACTCCGTAAAGTTGATTGTACTCTATAATGTGGGAGTGCATCATCAATTCATTGAGGGCCTGAATAGGACAAAAGGCAAAGGAAGGAGGAATTTATCCATTTTTTCCCCTGCCTTAATGTTTGAGCTGGGTTATCTTTTCACATCTACTCCTGCTCTTTGACTGGTATTTATACAGTTGACTCTCTAAGTTCTCAGGCCTTCAGACTCAGACTGAATTAAGCCACCAATTTTCCTGGGTCTCCAGCCTCTATAATCATGAGAGCCAATCCCTCATAACAAACCTCCTTTTATCTATGTATCTGTATCTATATATTTAATTGTTTCTGTATCTATGGAGAACCTTGAGTAATAAAGACTTTGGTAGTAAGAGTGATTCTAGAGGAATATAATTTTAAGGATGAGTTTTCTAAATTGGTTCTAGGATTTCTAGAATTGGCTCTCTAATATGATTGGTTTTAATCATCCTAATGTCTCTATTTCCAGTATTAAAGAAAGTGCTGAGAGTTCATGGTATGAACTGTTTAATAGAGATACACAAAATGTCTGCATTTGATACTCCTAATTAACCCATTTATAAAAAGCAAGGAGATAGGTGATTCTGTATATGGTATTTTGGAACATTTTTTGAAAACTAATGAATATAATGACACTAGTAGGTTGCTCCTAATTTCTCTGGACAAAATGTTGAGGTAAAGGATGAGCTCAGGGATTCAAATTCCCAGCTAAGCACCACATAAATGATCTAAAAGTTTTTAAGTGTGCCCTGAAGTAGACCTTTATCTTCTGTAGTCTCAGGGCTGAAATTGCTGAGAATCAAGCATAGAACCTTCTACTGCAACTGGCTGAATGGCAGTGCAATTTGAACTTCCAGTCTCCTAGAGTGTCTACATTTAAATTGAGGGTGTTGATTAGGAAAGAATGAGATCTTATAAGTTGGAGTGGGGACAAGTGGAAGGATCTTGTTGGAGCCTGGGGGCATTGAGCACCTAAACTCTGATGAGACTTCCTTATTGGAACAAGAGGTCTCCCCAGTCCCAGTGGAATTGGCCTCCTCACCCCCAGCAGAAGTGGCAACCTCAAGTGCATTAGAAGTGGCCTCCCTACTCCCAGTGGCAGCAGCAGCCACACCCCAAGTGGTATCAGCCTCTCCCTCCAAAGTAGTATCAGCCTTTTCACCTCAATATGGTAGGATTAATTTGGCATTGCATAAGAAACCTGTAATGGCCTCCCCTAAAGGAGTGGTCATGCAAGACAATGCTGATTCTCCTCAGGACCCAGCTCCACCATCCCTGTTTGTTTCTACAAATATAACCAGACTCAAGTCCCATCAGGCCCCTAAAAGTGAGATCTTACCAGGTCCCTAAAAGTGACACATGAGACCCATGAGATGGTGCACTGCAGTCTGAAAGAACTACTTGCATTTTCTAATTTATGCATACAGAAATCTGGGGAACCTGTTTGAGAATCAATACTAAGAATGTGGGGTAATATGTGTGGAAGGAACATAAAGTTGGGTCAGGTGAAATTTGACATGAGCCACTAACAAAAGTTTAGTGGCAGCTCATAGAGTCAGGAATGGCTCTAACAATTTGATTGGTTAGCTGAAACATGAAACAAAAGTTGTCCCACTGTGAGCAAATTGGAAATCCAGGCATGCCTTGGTTTAATATAGTAGAAGGGATTCAAAGGCTTAAGGAGTTTGGAATGTTAGAGTGGATTTGTTATTTAAGACCTACTCATCCACACCGAGAGGATCCAGACTACATACTTTTTGCCAACACTGTGAGGAATAAATTTATAATTGGAACCCTGGTATCCTTGAAGAGCTCTGGGTCCACTTTATTCTGTAGGACAGACCTCACATTGGGAACCACAGTCACTGAATTGGGAAACCTACATTCAATGAGAGTTCTTGGAGTGGCATCAGGAAAATGGTGCCATAGGAATTTCTACCCCTTGTCCTCCTAAGAAACGTCAATTTGAACAACTAAGTGCATGTAAAAATACCTTCACAAGAGAGAAGAATTACACTTGAAGGATTACAGAACCTGGGTGAAGACCAGAAATAAGAAAAGACACATTGAAGATAGTAGGAAAGATATATTCACATTACTTCCATTGCCCCTCCTTCAAGCCTGGGCAGTCCAGCATGGAGACACATTCCCCTTGAGAGGAGAATAAAGTGAGCACCCTACTTCATCATGGACTACAGAGCCTGCCTATCCGTGTATCAGGTCAAATCTCACAGCCCTAGGTAGCAGTAAGCTCCCTTCAAGCTCCTGGAAACTCAGGCCCCCAACTCACCCAGTTGGCTTAATATAAAACAATGTAAGACTTAATGAAAAATTCCAAACTGTAAAACTAGTAGAAGATAAAAAACTTCTGCACAGTAAAAGAAACAACCAGCAAAATAAAAAAGGCATCCTACAGAATGGGAGAAAAATTTTGCAAATCATATATTTGATAAAAGGTTAATATCAAAAATATGTAGGGAACTCATATAACTCGATAGCAAAATAACAAGCAGTATGATTTTAAAATGGGCAAGGGACCTGAAAAGACACTTTTGGAAAGAAGACATACAAATGGCCATCAGGTACATGAAAAGATGCTCAACATCACTAATCATTAGCAAAATACAAATCAAAGCCACAATAGGATATTACATCACACGTATTAGATTTCTGCTATTAGAAAGACAAGAGACAAAAAGGGTTAGCGAGGTTGCAGAGAAAAGGGAACCCTTGTGCACTGTTGGTGGGAATGTAAATTGGTGCAGCCACTATGGAAAATACTATGGAGGTTTCTCAAAAAATAGAACTACCACATGATCCAGAAATCCCACTTCTGAGTATATATCCATATGAAAGTAAATCACTGTCTCAAAGAGATATCTGCACCCCATGTTCATTGCAGCATTATTCTCAGTAGCCAAAACAAGGAAATAACCTAAGTGCCATCAATGGTTGAATGGATAAAGAAAATTTGTTTTATCTATCTATCCATCTATCTATCTATCTATCTATCTATCTATCTATCTACACACACAGACACCACACACACACACACACACACACACACACACACACACACAGACACACAGACACACACACACACACACACACACACACACACTGGAATATTATTTAGCCAGAATTTAAAAAAAGAAATTTTATAGATTCTGGGGTGACAATAATTAATAATACTGAATTATATACTTGAAAGTTGTTAAGAGAGTAGATCTTTAAAGTTATCACCACTAAAAATGGCAATTATATGAGGGGGTGAAGGCGTTAACTAATCTTGTTTTGGTAATCATTTTGCAGTATATATGTATATCGAATCATCACAATGTACATCTTAAACTTACATATGTTATATGTCAATAATATTTCAATAAATCTGGGGGAACAAACCCAAATAAATGCAAGTAGAGTTATTGGATTCCTGTGTGGCAGGAGCCAAGTGGTGGCACTCACCCTCCAAAGGCAAGTTGGGTGTGGTTATTGTAATTGACAGCACAGTCAAAGCAGCAATAAGAATAATATGACTCTCACAGATCTATTATATTGACTAATTGATCATGGTGTTCTTAGAAGAGAAATTGATACGAAGCCTACTTAATTCCTACTTAATTTATATAGGCATGTGAACAAAAATCTAATCTGAATTATAAAGACAGGAAATCTTGACCCTTTAATCAATTCCCATATTTGTGTCAGTTTACAGACCCAGAACCCATTGAGTGAAGGGGAGGCCAGCTCCCCCTGAGGAAGTACACTGTTACATTCCCGAAATTTTATACTGTTAATCTTTCTTCCAGCCTTTCCCAAAGGGACCTACAGCCTTTTACCAGGAAAACTATACATAGGGGAAAAGGAAATAATCAGAGCTCTGAGAGACTACTGGAGACTGGCTCTGAACTGTCACTAATCCCAAAACTTCACCGTGGCCCATCACTGAAAGTAGGGGCTTATGGAGGTCAACAATAGAATTTTAGTTCAGGTCTGTCTCACAGTGGGTCCAGTGAGTCCCTGACCCCCTTCTGTGGTTATTCCCCCACTTCCAGAATGTATAAATGGAATATTTATACTCAGCAGCTGGCAGGAACCCCCATATAGTTTCCCTGCTCTGTGGAATAAGGACTATTATAGTGGAAAAAGCCAAGTGGAAGCCAGTAGAATTGCCCCTACCTAGGAAAATAGTAAACCAGAAACAATATTACATTCCTAGAGGGATTTCAGAGATTAGCATACCATCAAGAATTTGAAAGATCCAAGAGTGTGATTCCTACCACATTCTGTTCAACTCTCCTATTTGTCCTGTGTAGAAGACAGATGGATCTTGGAGAATGACAGTGGATTATTGTAAGCTTAACTAGGTGGTGACTTCCACTGGAGCTGCTGGACCAGATGTGGTTTCATTCCTTGAGCAAATTAACACACCCCTGGTATTATCTGGCATGCATCTATTGATTTGACAAATCCCTTTTTCTCCATCCCTCTGCGTAAGGCCTGCCAGAAGCAGTTTGTGTTCAGCTGTTAAGACCAGCAATATACCTTCAGTATCATATTCAGGAGTGTATCAATTCTACAGCCCAAAGTCATAATTTAGTTTAGAGATGGCTCTGCACAATATGCAGGTATCACCAAAAAGTGGACAGCTGGGACAAATATAGACCCTCTCTGGGAAATCCTTGGACAGTGGTGAAGAGAATTCCTTTCAGTGGGCAGAACATTGAGCAGTGCACCTGGTTATTCACTTTGCTTGGAAGGAGAAATGGCCAGATGTGCAATTATTCATGAGTTGTGGCCAGTGATTTGACTGGATGGTCAGGGATTTGGAAGAAACATGACTGGAAAATTGGTGGCAAGAAAATTTGGGAGAAGTATGTGGATAGACCTCTCTGAAAGGGAAATAAGTATAAAGATATTTGTATCCCGTGGGAATGCTCACTAAAGGGTGACTTCAGCAGAGGAGGATTTTAATAAGCAAGTGAATAGGATGACATATTCTGTGGTTACAAGTCAGCCTCTTTCCCTGGCCAGTCTTTTCATCACCCAATGGTCTGATCAACAAATTGACCACAGTGACAGGGATGGAGGTTATGCATGAGCTCAACAACATGAACTTCTGCTCAACAAGGCTGACCTGCCTGTGGCTACAACTGAGTGCACAGTCTGCCAGCAACAAAGACCAACACTGATTCCCCAACAGGGCACCATTCCCTGGGGTTTCAGCCAGTTACCTTGTAGCAGATTAATCACATTGGATTACTTCCATCATGAATGGGATAGCATTTTATTCTTGGAATAGATACTGTGGATATGGGTTTTCCTTCAATGGTTCTGCCAAAACTACCATCCATGGAATTGCAGAATTCCATACAACATTGCTTCTGATCAGGGAACTCACATCACAGCAAAAGAAGTGCAGCAATGTATACATATTCATGAAATTTAATGATTTCTCTGTGTTCTCCACAATCCTGAAGGAGCTGGCTTGATAAAATGGTGTAATAGACTTTTGAAGACTCCATTACAGTGTCAGCAAGGTGACAATACCTTGCAGTACTGGGGCAAAGTTCTCCAGAAGGCTGTATATGCTCTGAATCAATGTCCAATATATGGTGCCATTTCTCTAAATAACCAGGGTTCATGGGTTCAGAAATCAAAGGCTAGAAATGGATGTGGCACCACTCACTATTACCCCTACTGACCCACTAGCAAAATATTTGCTTTCTGTTCCTGTGACTTTGTGCTATGCTGTCCTAGAGGTCTTAGTTCCAGAGGGAGAAATGCTTCAGCCAGAAAACAGAACAATGATTCCATTGAACTGGAAGTTAAAACTGCCACTCAGCCACTTTGTCATCCTTGTGCCTCTGAATCAACAGGTAAAGAAGGATGTTACATTGTTGTCTGGGGAGATCGATCCTGACTATCAAGGGGAAGTTGAATTACTACTCCGCGATGGAGGTAAGGAAGAGTATGTTCAGAATAAAGGAGATCCCTTAGGGTGTTTTTTAACATTACTGTGACCTGTGATTAAGATTAATGGAAAACTACAGCAACCCAATCTATGCAGGTATAGTAATGATCCAGACCCTTCAAGAATTAGTTTGAGTCACTCACCATGTAAAGAACCACAGCCAGCTGAGGTGAGGTGCTTGCTGAAGGCAAAGGGAACAGAATGGGTCGTGGAAGAAGGTAGTTATAAACATCAGCTACATCCATGTGACCAGTTACAGAAATGAGGATTGTAATTGTCATGAGTTTTTCCTATTTATTTTGTTATAAATATATTTGCATGTATGTACATTTTATTAATTTACTTATATTTACATATATTTTTATCTTATTCCATTATTATGTAACATAAGATGTAATGATTTTATACCATAGTATGTAAGTGTTACTAATTTCATAATGTTTAAGTTATGGAATATCAAGGAGATGAGTAAACATTACTTAAGGACTTTACCTTCTCTTCTGGGGAAGGGGTCAGTGTATTTTCAGTTGTACACAGGATAGTTTTATCATGTTCAGTTAGATTATGACCTTGTTATTGTCTTTTTTGAGGACTAAGTATGGTTTAAGGAGATATGTACAGGTACCAAGTTGAAAAGGGGTGGACTTGTGATGATTACTTTTATGTATCAGCTTGACTGGCCATGGGGTCACCATATTAAACATTATTTCTGGGTGTTTCTATGAGTGTATTTCCAGATGAGATGAGCATTTTATTTGGTAGACTCAGTAAAGTAGATTACCCTTGTCAATGTGGGTGCTCATCATTCAATCCATTAAAGTCCTGAATAGAACAAAAGGCAAAGGAAAGAAGAATTTGCCTTTTTTGCTGTCCCACTGTTGAGCTTGGACATCTCATCTCATCTTTTCCTGTCTGTAGACTGGGTTTTACACCATTAGTTCCCCTGGTGCACATGCCTTCAAACTCAAAATGAATTACACTGTGGGTTTTCTTGAGTCTCCAGCTTGCTGATAACAGTTATATGGGACTTCTCAGCTTCCATAACCATGTGAGACAATTTATCATGGAGGACACTGACTAATACAGCTCTTAAAGAACTTTCAATTCAGGGGATAGAGAAAGACATGTGCTGTCTGGGATGGGAAACTTCTTCCAGATTCCTGATGGCTTCGTCCATATATCCTGGGGAGTCCACCCATTATCATAACACTCCAGGACATTCACTTTCTCCTCCCCAGGAGAGGAGCTGATATGGAAATGAATGAAACTTTTGCTAAAAATAAGCTGAGCATGCTTGATTCAATTCCTTTCTCCCTTTCCACTCCTGTTTTCTATGCTCCACACCCACTTTGCAATCAGATTTCTCATAGGGGTCATTTACTCTGATTTCCTCCTATATGGCTTAATTTTTATAAGGTCAGACTACACTCCTAATGGAAAGTAGGGCTTTGAAGCAAATGTGGTGGAATAGACAAAAAAAATTAAGGAATATATAGGGAGTGGAATTTTGATACAAATATACAGGTAGAATTAGAGATCATTCATATTGGTTGTGGTTGAATGGAGAGTCCATTGGTAAATCACTGGGGTTTCAAAGACAGTCAAGTAAGTGGTAGGAGTGAGTATCCAGTGGGAATGGTTCTATTAACAGAATCCTAAGCAGATTTTTCCTTTTGTAGTGTCTTGAGTATGCCTTGGTTTTCTCTATCTTCCCCCTTTTAAGTTTATTTATGGACTACTTTACATTTTCCCAATAAATTAAATTTAAGTTAGTCAAAAGTGATTTCTTTTGTATGCAACCAAGAACCATGTACAAACTCTTGTATTTGTAAGATAAAATACTATCAATAGACATCTCTCAGAGTTGTTATGAAGATTTCATGAGGGTATTCAAGATGTAGCATAGTGTGTGATATCTAATAAATGTCTATAAATGTTATTTTAGACATGTTTTATGCTGACAGATTACAACAAATTTGTAACATGGGAACAGACACTAATCAAGGCAGTAAAATTTATTTAAATGAATTATGTCATTTAGCACAGCCTTGGCAAAACAGGGAAAATTTATCAATATATTAATTCTTGGGCTTCCCTGGTGGTGCAGTGGTTGAGAGTCCGCGTGCCGATGCAGGGAACACAGGTTCGTGCCCCAGTCTGGGAGGATCCCACATGCTGCAGAGCAGCTGGGCCCGTGAGCCATGGCCGCTGAGCCTGTGCATCTGGAACCTGTGCTCCACAATGGGAGAGACCACAACAGTGAGAGGCCTGTGTACTGCAAAAAAATATATATATATATGTATATATATATATATATATATATATATATATATATATATAAATTCTTATTGTACAATGGCTGCTTAATATTTTAGTTATTATAGTCATGATAAAATGTAATATATATTGAAACTATAAAGATCAAAATTGTCAATTAAAAATGTATGACACTGAGGAGATTGGTTCAAGGTGGTGGAGTAGAAGGACGTGTGCTCACCCCTTCTTGCAACAGCATCAGAATCACAAGTAACTGCTAAACAACCATCCCCAGGAAGATGCTGGAACCTACCAAAAAAGATACCCTACATCCAAAGACAAAGGAGGGCCCGCAATGAGATGGTAGGAGAGGTCCAATCATGATAAAATCAAATCATATACTCATCAGGTGGGGACCCCACAAACTGGAGAAAAATTATACCACAGAAGTTCTCCCACTGGAGTAAAGGTTCTGATCCCCACGTCAGGCTTCCCAGCCTGGGAGTCCAGCAATGGGAGAAATCCCTAGAGAATCTGACTTTGTAGGACAACAGGATTTGATTGCAGGACTTTCACAGGACTGAGGGAAACAGAGGCTCCACTCTTGGAGGGCACACACAAAGGCTTGTGTGCACCAGGACCCAGGGGGAAGGAGAGTGACCCCATAGGAGACTGCACCAGTCCTACCTGCTAGTGTTGGAGGGTCTCCTACAAAGGCAGGGGTTCCAGTACTCATTGGTATGAACCCTCCCAGAAGCCACCATTAGCCCCACCAAACAGCCTGTAGCCTCCAGTGCTGTGTCACCTCAGGCCAAACAACCAACAGTGAGGGAACAAAACCCCAACCATCAGCAGGCAAATGGATTAAAGTTTTACTGAGCAGACCCTGCCCACCAGAGCAACAAGACCCAGCTCTACCCACCACCAGTCCCTCCCATCAGGAAGCATACACAAGCCTCTTACATAGCCTCATCCACCAGAGGGCAAATAGCAGAAGCAAGATGAAGTACAATCCTGCAACTTATGGAACAAAAACCACAATTGCAGAAAGTTAGACAAAATGAAAAGGCAGGGGATTATGTGCCAGATGAAGGAACAAGATAAATCCCCAGAAAAATAACTAAATGAAGTGGAGATAGGCAACCTTCTGGGAAAAGAATTCAGAATAATGATAGTGATGATGATCCAGGATCTCAGAAAAAAATGGAGGCAAGGATCGAGAAGATGCAAGAAATGTTTAACCAACACCTAGAAGAACTAATGAACAAATAGAGATGAACAATACAATAACTGAAATAAAAAATACACTAGAAGGAATCAGTAACAGAATAACTGAGGTAGGAGGATGGATAAGGGACCTGGAAGACAGAATGGTGCAAGTCACTGCCACAGAACAGCATAAAGAAACAAGAAGGAAAAGAAATGAATACAGTCTAAGAGACCTCTGGGACAACATTAAACACAGCAACATTCACATTTTAGGGCTCCTGGAAGGAGAAGAGAGATAGAAAGGACCTGAGAAAATATTTGAAGAGATAACAGCTGAAAAATTCCCTAGCATGGGATAGGAAACAGTCACCCAAGTTCAGAAAGCACAGAGAATCCCAGGCAGGATAAACCCAACGAGGAACAGGCCAAGACACATAGTAATCAAATTGGCAAAAATTAAAGACAAAGAGAAAATATTGAAAGCAACAAGGGAAAAATGACAAATAATATACAAGGGAACTCCCATAAGGTTATCAGCTCATTTCTCAGCAGAAACTCTGCAAGCCAGAAGGGAGTGGCATAATATATTTAAAGTGATGAAAGGGAAGAAACTCCACACAAGAATACTCTACACAGCAAGGCTCTCATTTAGATTTGACGGAGATATCAAAAGCTTTACAGACAAGCAAAAGCTAAGAGAATTCAACACCACCAGACCAGCTTTGCAACAAATGCTAAAGGAACTCGTCTAGGCGGGAAAGACACTAGCAACTTAAAACCTTGTACATATATAGACTGCTATATCAAAAGCTCATGGGAACAGAAGCCCAAAAACTAGAATAGATGCACACAAAAAAGAAAAAGCAAATACCACTAAAGATGGTCATCAAACCACAAAAAAAGAGGAAGAAAAGAAAAAAGACATACCAAAACAAATGCAAAACAATTAAGAAAATAGCAACAGGAATACACATATCAATAGTTACCTTAAATGTAAATGGGTTAAGTGCTCCAACCAAAGACAGATTGGCTGAATGGATACAAAAACAAGACCCATATATATGCTGTCTGCAAGATACCCACCTCAGACCTAGGGACACATACAGACTGAAAGTGAGCTGATGGAAGAAGGTATACCATGCAAATGGAAATCAAAAGAAAACTGAAGTAGCAATATTCATATCAGACAAAATGGACTTTAAAATAAAAACTGTTATAAGAGTCAAAGAAGGATACTACATAATGATCAAGGGATCAATCAAAGAAGAAGATATAACAATTGTAAATATACAATTGGGTGCACCCAACATAGGGGCACCTCAATGTGTAAGACAAATACTAAGGGCCATAAAGGGAGAAATTGACAGTAACACAATAATTGTGGGGGACATTAACACCCCACTTTCATTAATGGACAGATCATCCAGACAGAAAATCAATAAGGAAACACAGGCCTAGAATGACAGATTAGATCAGATGGAATTAATTGATATTTATAGAGCATACCATCCAAAAACAGAGTATACATGCATCTCAAGTGCATACGGAACATTCTTCAGGATTGACCACATGCTGCGCCACAAAGCAAGCCTCAGTAAATTTAAGAAAATTGACACCATATTAAGCATTTTTTCTGATGACAGTGCTATGAGATTAGAAATAAACTACACGAAAAACATATAAAAAACACAAACACATGATGGCTAAACAATATGCTACTAAACAACCAACTGAAGAAATCAAAAAGGAAAATAAAAAATACCTAGAGTCAAATGAGAATGAAAGCACAATGATCCAAAACCTATGGGATGCAGCAAAAGCAGTTCTAAGAGGGAAGTTTATAGCAATACAGTCTTACCTCAGGAAACAAGAAAGATCTCACATAAACAACCTAACCTTACACCTAAAGCAACTAGAGAAAAAAGAACAAACAAAACCTGAAGTTAGTAGAAGGAAAGAAATCATAAAGATCAGAGCAGAAATAAATGAAATAGAGACAAACAGTTGCAAAGATTAATGAAACTAAAGCCTGGGTCTTTGAAAAGATAAAATTGAAAAACCTTTAGCCAAGCTCATCAAGAAAAAAAATGGAGAAGACTCCAATCAATAAAATTAGAAATAAAAAAAGAGAAGTCACAACAGACACCACATAAATACAAAGGATCCTAAGAGACTACTACAAGCAATTATATGCCAATAAAGTGGACGACCTGGAAGAAATGGACAAATTCTTAGAAAGGTACAATCTCCCAAGACTGAACCAGGAAGAAATAGAAAATATAAACTGACCAATCACAAGCACTGAAATTGAAACTGTGATTAAAAATGTCCCAACAAACAAAAGTCCAGGACCTCATGGCTTCACAGGTGAATTCTATCAAAGATTTAGAGATGAGCTAACATCTATACTGCTGAAAGTGTTCCCAAAAGTATCAGAGGAAGGAAAACTCCCCAAATCATTCTATTATGCCACCATCACCCTGATACCAAAACCTGACAGAGGTACCACAAAAAAAGAAAATTACACACCAATATCACTTATGAACATAGATGTAAAAATCCTCAACAAAATACTAGCAATTTGAATCCAACAATACTTTAAAAGCATCATACACCATGATCAAGTGGGATTTATCCCAGGGATCCAAGGACTTTTCAATATCCACAAATCAATCAGTGTGATACACCACATCAACCAACTGAAGAATAAAAACCATACAACAATCTCAATAGATGCAGGAAAGTTTTGACAATTCAGCACCCATTTAAGATAAAACTCTCCAGAAAGTGGGCATAGAGGGAAGATACCTCAACATAATAAAGGCTGTATATGACAAACCTACAGCTAACATCATACTCAATAGTGAAAAGCTGAAAGCATTTCCTCTAAGATCATGAACAAGACAAGGATGTCCACTCTCGCCACTTTAATTCAACATAGTATTGGAAGTCCTAGCTAAGATAATCAGAGAAGAAAAAGAAATAAAAGGAATCCAAATTGGAAAAGAAGTTTAACTGTCACTGTTGGGAGCTGACATGATACTGTACATAGAAAATCCTAAAGACACTGCCAGAAAACTACTACAGCTCATCAATGAATTTGGTAGAGTTGCAGGTTATGAAATTAATGCACAGAAATCTGTTGCATTTCTATACACTAACAGTGAAAGGTCAGAAAGAGAAATTCAAGAACAATCCCATTTACCATCACTTCAAAGAGAATAAAATACTTAGGAATAAACATACCTAAGGAGACAAAAGAGCTGTACTCTGAAAACTATAAGACGCTGATGAAAGAAATCAAAGATGACACAAACAGATGGAAAGATATACCATGTTCTTGGATTGGAAGAATAAATATTATCAAAATGACTATACTACCCAAGGCAATCTACAGATTCAATGCAATCCCTATTAAATTACCAATGGCATTTTTCACAGAACCAGAACAAAAATCTTAAAATGTGTAATGTGACCCAGAAGACCCCGAATAGCCAAAGTAATCTTGAGAAAGAAAAATGGAGCTGGAAGAATTAGGCTCCCTGACTTCAGACTATACTACAAAGCTATAGTCATCAAAAGAGTATGGTACTGGCACAAAAATAGAAATATAGATCAATGGAACAGGATTGAAAGCCCAGAAATAAACCCACTCACCTATGTTCAATTAGTATATGACAAAGGAGGCAAGACTATAGAATGGTGGAAAGACCATCTCTTCAACAAATTGTGTTGTGAAAACCATACAGCTACATGTAAAAAAGATGAAATTAGATCATTCTTTCACACCATACACAAAAATAACCTAAAAATGGATTAAAGACATAAATGTGAGACTGTACACTATAAAACTCCTAGAGGAAAACAGGCAGAACATGCTTCGACATAAATCACAGCAATATCTTTTTTGATCCATCTCCCAGAGTAATGGAAATAAAAACAAAAAAACACAAATGAGACCTAATTAAACTCAAAAGCTTTTGCACAGCAAAAGAAACCACAAACAAAACAAAAAGACATCCCACAGATTGGGAGAAAATAATTGCAAATGATGTGACTGGCAAGGGATTAGTCTCCAAAATTTACAAACAGCTCATGCAGCTTAATATCAAAACAAACAACCCAATCAAAAAATGGGCAGAAGACCTAAATAGACATTTCTCCAAAGACATACAGATGACCAATAGGCACGTGAAAAGATGTTCAGCATCACTAATTATTAGGGAAATGCAAATCAAAACTACAATGAGATATCACCTCACACCAGTCAATATGGCTATTATCAAAATGTCCACAAACAATAAATGCTGGAGAGGGTGTGGAGAGAAGGGAACCCTCCTACACTGTTGGTGGGAATGTAAATTGGTACAGCCACTATGGAAAACAGTATGGAGGTTCATTAAAAAAACTAAAATTAGAGCTACCATATAACTCTGCAATCCCACTCCTGGGCATATATCTTGAGAAAAATAGGATCTGAAAATATATATGCACCCCAATGTTCATTGCAGCGCTGTTTACAATAACTGAGACATGGAAGCAACCTAAATGTCCATCGACAGAGGAATGGATAAAGAAGATGTGGTACATACATACAATGGAATATTACTCAGCCATTAAAAAGAATGAAATAATGCCATTTGCAGCTGTATGGATAGACCTAGACACTGTCATACTGAGTGAAGTAAGTCAGACAGAGAAAGAGAAATATCATATGATATCACATATATGTGGAATCTAAAAAGAAATGATATAAATTAACTTATTTACAAAATAAAAACAGAGTCACAGACTTAGAGAACAAACTTATGGTTACCAGGGGTGGAAGTATGGGCGGAAGGTATAGTAAGGCAGTTTGTGATAGACATGTACACACTGCTATATTTAAAATGGATAACTAACAAGGACCTACTATATAGCACAGGGAACTCTGCTTAATGTTATGTGGCAGCCTGGATGGGAGGGAAGTTTGAGGGAGAATGGGTACATGTATATGTATGGCTGAGTCACTTTGCTGTGCATTTGAAACTGTCACAACATTGTTAATCGGCTATGCTCGAATATGAAGTAAAAAGTTTAAAAAATCAGCATAAAAATATGACATCATAGGCTGATTTGAAATTATTGTGAACAATAAAACTCTTTCAGCTTAAGCACCTGAAAGTTTTCATTATGATAAAATATTGAGAGATGGGCTTCCCTGGTGGTGCAGTGGTTGGGAGCCCGCCTGCCGATGCAGGGAACACGGGTTCGTGCCCCCGTCTGGGAGGATCCCATGTGCCGCGGAGTGGCTGGGCCCGTGAGCCATGGCCGCTGAGCCTGCGCGTCCGGAGCCTGTGCTCCGCAACGGGAGAGGCCACAGCAGTGAGAGGCCCATGTACTGCAAAAAAAAAAAAAAAAAAAAAAAAAAATTGAGAGAGACTGTCATTGCTTCAAAGGCAAAAATCTGCATTTGTCATATACTTAGGAAATTCATATTTATTAAATGAAAATTTATTTTTGAAATATATTAACTGTAAGAATTTAAGTAACTTATTTCAAAGAGAAAACTACAGTTGACAAGAGAAGTACCCAAATGAGTAGGATTGATGATATAATTTTTCTACTCAAGCTACTATTTATACCCCAAAGCAAAATATTCTATTATTTCAGTAACCTGTAAAAGTAGGTATCTAGGATCAGGGCTGCACATTACACATTAAATGATAGAGTTGTAAACTGTTTTGCTAATTAAAATTACACTGAATCAAGGCAATTTTAATTTAAAAATTGCACCTCATTTTGGCTTCTGATATATCCAGCTGATCTATCTATAAGGATCATATTGATAGAATTATTACCATCTTTCTTTTAATTTCATTCTGAATAAACAATATTTTTGTGTTGCCTGACTATGAGAAAACAGTGAACACTGGGCTCATACCTCAGATATTGTGGTGCCATTGTACTTTTCATCACACAGGAAAGCTCATTTATTTGAATGTCAGTTTGGTAGTTTTCATATATCACATCCCCCACATACTATATTTACAGATTAAATAGTAATTCACCATGAATTTCTAAGGAGAAAAAAGTAAAGTATCTACTGTGAGAATAAATCTATGGTCTGTAATTAACAGTATTTAAGAATATTTACACTATTTACACATGGTGAGAGGTGAAGTTTCTTGGTACTAGATTAGTACCCCACATCTCCAATTTACCAAAATTTTCTCTATGATTGATTATTAATATATGTTACCATGTCAAACTTTAGCAGTTAAGCAGTCAGAGGCCTGCAATTTTATCTATTTTTTTCTTCTAGAAAGAAAACTTAACGTTATTTATGTTCTTCACAAATTTTTAAGTGAAAAATTCCCCATTTCCCCCATGTCCAGCCCCTGGCAACCATCATTCCACTCTTTATTTCTCTGAGTTTGTATAGTTTAGATACCTCCTATAAGTAGAATCATGCAGTATTTGCTCTTTGGGATTGGCTTATTTAACTTAGCATACTGTCCTCCAGGTTCATCTATGTTGTCACATATAGTATAATTTTCCTGTTTTTTGTTTTTTTAAGGCAGAATAATATTCCATTGTGTGTACATACCACATTTTCTTTATCAGTTCATTTCTTTATGGACATTTGGGTTGCTTCCATATCTTGGCCATTGTGAATAATGCCACAATGAACATACATCTCTATGAGATTCTGATTTCAATTCTTTTGGATATACATCCAGAAGTGGGATTGCTGAATCATATGTTGTAGTTTAACTTTTAATTTTTTGAGGAACTGTTTTCCATAGAATCTGCACCATCTTACAGTGCTTTTGGGCTTCCCTAGTGGTGCAATTGTTAAGAATCCACCTGCCAATGCAGGGGACAGTGGTTTGAGCCCTAGTCCGGCAAGATCCCACACGCCGCAGAGCAACTAAGCCTGTGTGCCACAACTACTGAGCCTGTGCTCTAGATGCCGTGAGCCACAACTACAGAGCCCATGCACCAAAACTGCTGAAGCCTGCATACCTAGAGCCCATGCTCCACAACAAGAGAAGCCACCGCAATGGGAAGCCCGCACACCACAACGAAGAGTAGCCTGATCTCGCTGTAACTATAGAAAGCCTGCACCCAGCAATGAAGACCCAACGCAGCCAAAAAACAAAAACACAGTACTTCTAACAGTGTACAAGGGTTCCATTTCCTCCTCATCCTCACCAACACTGGTTTTATTCATATATGTATTCATACATACGTGTATATATATATGTATGTATATATATATGTGTGTATATATATATATATATATATATATATATATATATATATATATACATATATATGTATATATATATAAAAGTAAAATACCTACCCAAACTTGTTTGAGGTGACATCTCAGTTTTGTCTTCATTTGAATTGTACTGATGATTAGTAATGTTGTCAATATTATCAATGATGATATGTCTTCTCTGTAGAAATATCTATTCAGATCCTTGCCCATTTTTTAATTGGGTTATTTGTGGATTTTTTTGCTGTTAAGTTGAAGAATTTCCTTATGTATTTTGGATTTTAAGCTCTTTTCAGTTATATGCTTTGCAAGTGTTTTCTTCCATTCCATAGATTGCCTTTTCACCATATTAATTGTGTGCTGTGCAGGTGCTTTTTAGTTGTATATAGTTCTACATGTCTATTTTTGCTTTTGTTACCTGTGCTTTTAATGTAATCTCTAATAAATCATTGATCATGACATCAATGCTTCATGATAACTGTCATGAATATCCTTTTGTTTTCTTCAATAGTTTGATAACTTCAAGCCTTAAATTTAAGTCTTTAATTGACTTTGATTTGATTTTTGTTTGTGGCGTAAGATAAGAGTTCAGATTTCCCAGCACCGTTTGTTGAAGAGACTACCCTTTCTCCATTGTGCATTCTTGGCACCCTTGTTGAAAATCAGTTAACCATGTATGCCTGAGTTTATTTCTTGGCTCTTTATTCCATTTCATTGATCTATCTGTCTTTTTTTGCCAGTATCATACCATTTTAACTACTGTAACTTTGTAATATATTTTGAAATCAAGACGTGTTGCCTCCAATTTTGCTCTTTTTTTCTCAAGATTCCTTTGGTTATTTGTTTTTGTGTGTGTGTGTGTGTGTGTGTGTGTGTGTGTGTGTGTGTGTGTGTTTCTATATGAATTTTAGGATAGTTTTTTCTTTTTTTATGAAAAATGCCTTGGGATTTTGACAATTATTGCATTGAATCTGGTGATTATTTTGGATGGTATTGACATTTTAACAATATTAAATCTTCCAATCCATGAACAGAGAAGTCTTTGCATTTGTCTATGTCTTCTTTTATTTCTTTTATTGGTGTTGTCATTTTAGTATACAAGTCTTTCAACGCCCTTGGTTAAGTTTATCCTGAGTATTTTATTCTTTTGGATGCTTTTGTACACAGATTTCCTTTCTGGGTGCTTTATTACTGGTGTATAGAAGCATAACTGATTTTTCTATGTTGATTTTGTATCCTGCAACTTTACCAAATTTAGTATTTTAGCATTTTTTAAAGTTGTGGAGTCTATGATTTTATACATACAAGATCATGTCACCTGCAAACAGAGATAATTTTATTTCCTTTTCCCAATTTGGATGCCCTGTCCTTTTTTTCTCTTTCTTGCCTAATTGCTCTACCTAGAACTTTCAATAGTATTTTGAATAGAAGTGCTGATAGTAGATAGTGGTGTCTTGTTCCTGTTATTTGAGGAAAAGTATTCAGTTTTTCACGATTTAGTGTGATGTTAGCCGTGAGATTTTCATGTATGGCATTTATTATGTTGAGAAAAATTCCTTCTGTATCTAGTGTTTTGCGAGTTTTTACCATAAAATGGTATTGGTTTTATCAAAAGTTTTTCCTGCACCTATTGAGATGATCATGTGAGTTTTATCCTTCATTTTATTAATGTAGTATAACTATTTAAATTGATTTGTATGTGTTGAACCATCCTTGCATCCCAGGGATAAACCCCACTTAATCATGGTATATGAACTTCTAAATGTACTACTGAATTTAGTTTGCTATTAAACAAAAGACAGCAGTGATAGCTATACTTATTGGAGACAAAAGAGATATTAAGTAAAAATCTATCATAAGAGACAAAACAAGGACATCGTATAGTGATAAAAGGTCAATTCTCAAGGAAGATATAATAATTAAACATCATAATACCTAAATGTGTAAGGCAAACATTGATCAAACTGAAGGGGAAAATACATAGCAATGAAGCAAAAGCAAGAGACTTCAATACCTCAATTTTAATAATGGATAGAACACCCAGAAAGCAAGCCGGTAAGTAAAGAGTAGACTTGAACAACATTATACACCAAATAGACCTAAATGAAATTCATAGAACATTCTATGCAACAGCAGAATACATATTTTTCTTGAGCACACACAGAACATTGTCCAGGAAAGATCACATGTTAGGTTACAAAACAATTCTAACATATTTAAGAAAATGGTGTCATATCAAGTATTGGGATTTTGTTTGTTTGTTTGTTGGTGTGTTCTTTTGTTTTGTTTTACCACAATGGAATGAAACTAGAAATGAATAATAAAAGGAAAACTGGAAAATCCAAAAATAATTGGATATTAAATAACACATTCTTAAACAACCAATGGGTCAAAGAAGTAATTTAAGGGAAATTAGAAAATATTTTGAGAAAAACAAAAATGAAATACAACATAACCAGACTTACAGGAATCAGTGAAAGTAGGAATAAGAGGGAAGAAGTTTATAGTGAAAAAACCCCTGCATTCAAAAAGAGGAAGTATCTCAAATAAACAACATTAATTTATACCTGAACTAGGAAGAAATAGAAAATCTAAACAGACTTATCACTAGGCAGGAGATTGAATCTACAATGAAAAACATCCCAATTAAACAACAACAACTGGTGAATTCTTCCTACATTAAAGAGTTAATGCCAATCCTTCTTAAACTCTTCCAAAAAAACAGAAGTGGAGGCAACACTCCTAAACTCATTTTATGAGGCCAACCTTACCCTGATACCAAAGCTGAAGACACTTTAAGGAAAGAAAACTGCAGGCTAAGTTCTTGATGAATAATAATGAAAAATCCTTAGCAAAATACTAGTCTCCAACTTTATGTTAACCCTTACAAAATATAGGGGTCTGCCATTATACCCAAACAATCCATTGAAAATTTAGTATTTTTCTAATTTCCAGATCTAAGATTTAGCTTACACTAGTACATACTTGTAAAATGCCCTCTTCCTCCCTGGTAATTTAATTTCATGATTTTTTGCAACCACTATTGGAAAATTTTGAGCATCACCACTTCCAAGAGAGTTAAAAACCTTTAACTTACTCTATTATCTTAGTCTCATTCTCTTCATCATTTGACTATATTATTTATACTAAATATATATTTTACTATATAATCATTATTTGTTCACATAATGTCCTTCTCTCTGGATTGTAGTCTGTTCCTAGTTATGAGTTTGGTTTTCCTCTCTCAGACACACATAATCACATAAGTACCTATAGTACTAATTAAATAAATTTCTGTGAAGGACTACTTGTATGGTTGGACTAGTTACTGCAATATAGTAACTATGTTAGTTACATTAGTTAACTATATATTAGCTGACTATATAGTAACTATATAATAACATTGAATTATAATGTTTGGTTTGCTGAAGTAAACACGGGAATTTCATGGGCAATTCTACCTTCCCAAATATCTTAATAAAAATCTATAAATGATTGAGATTCAGCTTCACTATTAAATCTTTAAAATGGAAAAAATGCACTCCTATTCCATGTTCTAGAATTCTGAGTGATAGTTTGGTTTATGCTCTTCAAAGAAAAATGATAAAAGAGAACATTTTTTTTAAAGCAATGAAAGTAAAATGTCTTCAAAGAGTACTTACAATTTAACATAGATATTTAATGGGAAGAAAGCATTACTGTTATAGAATGACCTAGTTGCTTGGAAAAATTCACAAGTGAAAAAATTCTCAGTGAGGCCTTTGGATTCTTATTTTATATCCACATTACCCTAACCACTCTTTCTGTACAGAGATTTATAAGGCCTGCAGAAAGCAAGAGGAATACAGAGGTATTTATCATTAAATCTGTTAAATTCAACCTTCATTAGATATTTTCAAGGGTTAGCTTTATTACTGAGCCTTGTATGACTAATAAGGAAGTATTATTACTATAGTAATCGTCTACTATTGAATCACATTAGCTAGAACACACATAATAGATTTATTAAATATTTTAAAAGGTGTTAGTAATCAGTGTATCAGTAACCCCACAACATATTCTCTTCATATATTTAAGTGGTAGAATCATTGTATTTTTTAAAAAATCATTCAATGATCCTTATATTTTGGAGGAAGAAGCCATGCTTTATATTCTCAAATAAAATTTTATTGGATTTAGGATTTAGGGCAAGTAGAAAATTGAAAACTTCAAGCAATAGCAAGTTTTTTAAATTACAGAAACAAAAATAATAAGGATAAAGTAAGAAATATACTTGGTTAAATATTGCTTAATATATCTTCTGTGTATAGCTCAATTTTTAAAAATAAAAATTATAGTCTGTAACTTTTTAGAGCAGTCAAAAACATAAATTAAACGTTATGGCTGAGTGTGCCCCTCCCTTCATATGTTGAAGACCTAACACGCAGTACCTCAGAATGAGACCACAGATAGAGCCTTTAAAGTGGTAATTAACGTTAAATGAGGTCATATGGGTGGGCCTTAATCCAATATTGCTGGTGTCCTTATAAGAAGAGATAATTTGGACACACAGAGAAACACGAGGGATGCACATACACAGAGGAAAAACAAGTGAGAACACATTGAGAAAGTGGATGTCTGAAAGCAAAGGAGAGAGGCCTCAGGAAAGAAAAACAAAAATACCCTAAACCTATTAACACCTTGATCTTGGATTTATACCCTCCTGAACTGTGAAAAAAATAATTTGTTATTTAAGCCACCCAGTCTGTTGTATTTTCTTATGGCAGCCCTGGCAGTATAATACAGCAGTCTATGAGTAAGCCCGTTCAGTAATTAGGTAAAGAGCTATTTGGTGAGTGAGGTATGATTTATATAAATAATTGATAAATGAACAGTATCTAAGATAAATAAGTTGATAACAGGATGTTGATCAAGAATCGAGTCGAGAGTGTCATTAACAAGAGGCAGACTAGGAAGCTTAAGGTCCTCAATCTCCTGCAAAGACCCTGAGTTAACAACAATATATGGACCAGAATACCACTGTGAGAACTCTAGAGACCAGCTGAGAAGTTACAGCACCCTGATGAAAGTAAAACCAAAAAGGGATTTCAGCGAAATTGGTAGGAAGTTCATGGCATTTGGCATGCCCATCTGTGCCCCTTTTCCTATTTGACCTAGCATGGCATTACCAGGAGGAAACTTCCAACACCAAGGATCCTCTGTCAGGACAGAAATGAGTGGACTGAGTGTCAAAAGTTCTAGCTAGTCTGTAGGCTGACTGAGTGATTGGTGTCTGTTTCACCTTACTCAGAGCAGTGACAGGACTGGTGCATTTTTTTGGAATCCACTGAAAACAGGCACAATCGTTATGGCATATTTAGAGCTGCAGTTCTGCAGGCAGATGCCAAGGGGGACAAGAGATTATGGGCTTCTGGGAAGGAAGAGGAACAAGCTCTTAGGATTTTGAAATGATTCAAAGCACACACGAGCCCAGAGAAGATACATTCTGAGAAATGGTTTGGGAGGTCCTAGAATCACTAGCTGGGTTGATAAGTGAAAGTCTTCCCTTGCATGAAGCCAGTCTGCAAAGACTGGAAGAGGTCGTTGTTTTTCAAATTCCTGAGTCCCTACAACAACAATGAAATCACAAGAAATACAAAGAAACAGGGAAACATAACCCATTCAGAGGAATAAAATAAAACTCTAAAAACTGATTCTAAAGAAATGTGCATCTGTGAACTGCATGAATAATAATTTAAAATAGCTGTCACAAAGAAACTCACTGAGGTAGAGGAGAACACAGGTAAATAACTAAATAAAATCAGAATAATGATGTGTGAGCAAAATGAGAAATATGAACGAAGAGATAGAAATTATAAAAAGAACCAAACATTCTGGAGTTAAAATTTATAATTGGACTGAAAATTTTATTACAGTGATTCAACAGCAGGCTTGATTAGGCAGAAGAAAGAATCAATGACCTTGAAGACAGGACGTTTGAAATCATCAAGTCAGAGAAGGGAAAAGAAGAGAAGTGAAGAAAGACTAAGAAACCTCCTTTGTGAAACAGGAGACTCATATGCATTGTGGAATTCCCAGTAGGAGAAGTGACAGAGAAAGGAGGAAAGAGCTCGTTGGTAAAAATAATGGCTGTGAAATTCCCCAATCTGAGAAAGAAAACGTAACAAAAAATTCAAGAAACTCAAAGAACTCCAACCAGGATTATTCCAAAGGGACCAACACTGAGACACATAAACAAACTGTCAAAAGCCAAAGACAAAGGCAGAATCCTGAAATCAGCAAGAGAAAAATGATTGGTCATACACAAGGGATCTTCCATGAAGTTATAAGCAGATTTCTCAGCATAAACTTTGTATACTGGAAGGAAATGGGATAATATATTCAAGGACTGAAAGGAAAAAAAAATGAACTGTCAACGAAGAATACTGTACTTGTCAAAACTGATTTCCAAAATGAAGGAGAAATTAACTTCTCCAGGTAAACAAAAGATGAGGGAGGAAGTTTATTACCACTAGTTCTGCTGTGTAAGAAATGCTAAAGGGAGTCTTTCATGGTAGAAAGAAAGAAAGGACCCTAGACAGTAACATTAAGCCACATGAAAATATAAAGTTTTCCAGGAAAGGTTAGCACATGAATAAATACAGTAACCTATAAAAATGCATTGTGCAAAATTTTACTTTTAATTCATGTATAGAATTTAAATGGCAATATATTATATCTTAATGGGTATACAATATAAAGATGTAATTTGCAACATTGATAGCATAAGGAGTGGAAGTAGAGCTATATATGACTAGAGTTTTTGTATGTGACTGAAATTAATTATCAGTACAAATAGAATGTTATAACTTTAAGTTGTTTTATGTAATTGCAATGGTAAGCACAAAGAACATACCTATAGAATATTTGCAAAAATGAATGTCACCACAAAAAAAATCAATGACATACAAAGGAAGGCAGCAAAAGAGGAAAGGAGAGACAAAAGTCACCAGACATAGAGCAAACAATTAACAAAATGGTAATAGTGAGTCCTTACCAGTAACTACTGGTAAGTTAAATGAATTAAACTCCTAAATCAAATGGTATATATTGGCTAAATGGATTTTTTAAAGTAGAATCCAACTATATGCTGTCTATAAAAAACTCACTTTATTTTTTTCTTCTTTTTAAAAAAATTTTATTGGAGTAGTTTATTTACAATGTTTTGTTAGTTTCAGGTGCACAGCAAAGTGAATCAGTTATACATATACATATATCCAGTCTTTTTTTTTTTTTTTTTAGGTTCTCTAGTCAATACTTTGTAATCGTCTATATGGGAAAAACTCCTTTAGATTGATAAGCACACATAGGCTGAAAATTAAAGGATGGAAAAAATATTTCATATAAATAGTAAGCAAAGGAGAGCAAGACTGGCTAAATTAATCTCAGACAAAATAGACTTTAAGATAAAAACTGTCACATAAGACAAAGAAAGACATTATATAATGATAAAAGTTTTAATTCCCAAGAAGATATAACATTATAAATATATATGTGCTCAACATCAGAACACCTAAATATATGAAGCAAACATTGACAGATATAAAGGGAAAACTAAGTTGTGATATAGTAATAGTACAAGACTGCCATACCCTACTTTCAAGTGTGCCCAGAATAACCAGACAGAAGATAAAGAAACAGAGTACCTGTGTAACTCTATAGACCAAATAGACCTACCAGATATACAGAATACACAACAGCAGAATATACATTCTCTTTAGATGCACATGGAGCATTATCCAGGATAAACATGTTAGGCCACAAAAATGTCTCAATTTTTTTAAAGATTTGAAATTATAGAAAGTATCCTTTCTGATCGCAAAGGGGGGAAACTAGAAATCAATAGCAGAAAACGGGAAAATACCAAAATATGTGGAAAACAAGCAACACACCCTTAAACAACCAATGTGTTAAAGACATTACAAGGGAAATTAGAAAATACCTTGAGACAAATTAAAACTTAAACACAACATACCAAAATTCATGAAATGCATTGAAAGCAGTCATAAGGGGGATATTTATAGCTATAAATGCATACAGTAAACAAAAGAAAGATTTCAAATCAACAACATAAGTTACATCTCAGAAAGCAGAATAAGAACCAACTAAGCTCAAGGCTAACAGAAAAAAGGATATAATAATGATTAGAGAAGAGAGAAATGAAATAGAATTTAGAATAAAACAATAGAAAAGACTGAATGAAATTAACAGTTAATTTTTGGAAAAGATCAATGAAACCGAAAAGGCTTTAAGCTAGATTAACTAATAAAAAGGACAGAAGACTCATGTAAAATCATAAATGAAAGTGGGGATTTTAAAACTGATGTTACAGAAATAAAAAGGATTATAAGAAAATACTATGAACAACTGTTTGCCAGTAAATTGGATAATCTAAAAGAAATTGATGTTCCTAGAAACAACCTACCAAGACAAAATCATGGAGAAATAGAAAATATGAACAGACCAATTGTGAGTAAGGAAATTGAATCCGAAATTTTAAAAACCTCCCAATAATGAAAAGTCTTGAACCAGGTAGCTTTACTGAAAAATTCTACTCTATATTTAAAGAAAAAAAATACCAATATTCCTGAAACTCTAAATAATTGAGAAGGTGGGACACTTCCAAGCTTACTCTATGAGGCCAGCATTATTCTGATACCAAAGCCAGACAAAGACTGCAAGAAAACTAGAGACCAATATCCATGATAACTATTGATGCAAAAATCTTCAACAAAATACTGGCAAACTGAATTCAACAGCACATTAAAAGGATTATATACCATGGAAAAGTGGGATTTGTTACTGGAATGCAAGGATGGTTCAACATATGAAAATCAATGGGTATATACCATATTAGCAGAATGAAGGACAAAAAACATCATCATCTCAATTGATGCAGAAAAAATATTTGACAATATTCAACATCCTTTTATGATAAAAACACTTAACAAATTAAGAATAGGAGAAAATTACCTCAACATGCTAAAGTCCATATATGAAAAGCTCAGTTAATATCATACTCAATGGTGACAAGCTGAAATCTTCTAAGATCAGAAGAAGAGAACAATGCCTCCTCTTACCATTTCTCTTCAACGTCATAATGGAAGTCTTAGCAAAAACAATAAGGGAAGAAAGAGAAATAAAAGGCATCTAAATTTGAAAAGAAAGTGAAATTATCCCTTTTCACAGATGACGTGATCTTATATGTATACAAAACCTTATACAAAACCTTAAATATGTAAAATCCCCGCTATAATTAATGTTTCAGCAAATTTGCAGTATACAAAATTAACAGACAAAAATCAGTTACATTTCTATACACTAACAAAAAGTAATTGGAAAGGGAAATTAAGAAAACAATTCCATTTACAAAATTATCATAAAGAATAAAATACATATGAATAAAGCTTATCAAAAAGTTAAAATTTATATACACTGAAAACTAAAAATCATTGCTGAAAGAAATTAAACAAAACACAAACAAAATGTTATCTGATATTCATGGGTTGAAAGATTTAATATTGTTGAGACATCCATACTACCTGAAACAATCTACAGATTCAATATAATTCCTATCAGTATCTCAATGCCATTTCTTTGCAAAAATACAAAAAGATAATTCTGAAACTCATATGGAATCTCAAGGGACCCCAAATAGTCAAAACAATTTTGAAAAATGTTACAAGATGGGTTATCCTTGAGGACATAATACTAAACAAAATAAGCCAGTCACAAAAGGACGAATGTGTTATTCCGCTTATATGAGGTAGCTAAAGTTGACAAATTCATAGTTAAAGGAAGTAGAATGTCAGTTTTCAGGGGTTAGAGGTAAGCGGCAAGGGGAGTTGTTTAATGGCTTGGAGTTTTATGTCTACAACATGAAAAAATTATTGAGATCCTTTTCACAAGAATGTAAATACACTTAACACTATTGAGCTATACACTTAAAATAGTTATGACAGTAAATTTTATTTTTTTATTGAAGTATAGTTGATTTACAATGTTGTGTTAGTTTCCTTAAAAAACTAAAAACAGAACTACCATATGATCCAGCAATTTCACTCCTGAATATATATCCAGAAAAGACATGAAAACTCTTAATTTGAAAAGATAAATGCACCCAAGTGTTCACAGCAGCACTATTTACAATAGCCAAGACATGGAAACAACCCAAGTGCCCATCAACAGATAATTAGCTTAAGAAGATGTGGTATACATGATGCTTTTTAAGACAATAAGAAAAAGTATCAATGTGAGCCAGTTTTATATATAGAAGGAGTAAGCTGCTACCTATGCAGTGTGATTTGAAACCATCTGCTCAAAACATCTCTAATTGATGTAAAAACATACCTTTGGTGAAACAACAAAGACATATCCTCTGAAAAGCACTTTTTAAATACAGCACAAGAGATTTCTGAGTTTAGGCCCTATGATTTTTGATTTTTTTATTCTACAACATTCCTTATTATTATTATTTTTTGTTGTTGTTGGAGTCCTTTGGATTTTCTATATGCCAGAGCTGGACAATGTTATTTGCAAATACATATAATTTCATTTCTTCCTTTCCAATCTGGATATCTTTTAGTTTATTTGCTAGACTAATAGGTCTAGCTCAATGTGCAGTACAATGTTGGATGAGAAGAGTGAGAGTGGACATCTCATTCTATTCCTGATATGTGGCAAAGAATCAGTCTGTCACTATTAAGTATAATGCTAGCTGTGGATTTTTCACACATGCCCTTTATGAGGTTGAGGAAGTTCATTTCTATTACTCGTTTTTGAGTGTTTCTATCATGAAGGACATTGGATTTTGACAAATGCTTTTTTGCTGTCTATTGAGATGATTAGGCGATTTTTGTCTTCTATTAATATGATGCATTATGTTGATTAAATTACTTTGAACCAACCATACATCACTGGAATAAATTCCACTTGGTTGTGATGTATAATTCTATTTATATGTTATTGTATTCAGGATAGCCACATTAAGACCTAACTGTATTATTTTAAATTGTAAAACTCTTACAAGAAAACAGGGGTGAATCTTCATGAATTCAGATTTAGCAATAGATTCTGAGATATGACACAGATGGCACTAGCAGCAAAAGATAAAATAGATAAATTCTATTCTGAGGTGTAAAATTAGGTTATTTGATATTTTTCTTTTTTCTTAATATATGCATTTATCACTATAAGTTTTACTCTTAGAACTGCTTTTGTTGCATCCCATAAATTTTGGAATGTTGTGTTTCTATTTTCATTTGTTTCAAGATTTTTTTTATTTCCCTGTTTTTCTATTTGACCCATTGGTTGTTCAGGAATATTCTGTTTAATTTCCACATATTTGTGAAAATTTCCAGTTTTCCTCTTCTTATTGATTTCTAGTTTTATATCATTGTGGTTAGAAATGACACTTGGTAAGATTTCAATCTTTTAAAATTTTCCAAGGTTTGTTTTATGACCTAACATATGATCTGTCCTGGAAAATTTTCCATAAGTGCTTGAAAAGAATGTGTATTCTACTGCCATTGGAAGGACTGTTCTGTATATGTATGTTAGGTCCATGGATATTCTAAAATATAGTTGAAGTTCAGTGTCTCCTTACTGATTTTATATCTGGATGATCTATTCATTGTTGAAAGGATTTGGGTATTGAAGTCCCCTATTATTATTGTATGTTTTTTTTCTATTTATCCATTCCTGTTAACATTTGCTTAACGTACTTAATAAATATATTGCTTAATTTCTTTATTAACATTGGGTACACACATATTTACAACTGTTATATCCTCTTTGTGAATTTACCCCTTTATCATAATATAATGACCTTTTTTTGTCTCTTGTTATAGTTTTTGACATGAGGTCTTTTTTGTCTGATATAAATATAGCTACCCTTGCTGTCTTTTGGTTTCCATTTGCTTTGTCTTTTTCCATCCCTTTGCTTTGAGCCTATGTGTATCCCTAAAACTGAAGTGAGTCTCTTGCAGACAGCATATAGTTAGGTCTTGTTTTAAATTATGTCAGCCATTCTATGCCTTTTGAGTGGAGAATTTGAACAATTTACATTTAAAATAATTATTGATACATAAGAATTTAGTAACACTATCTTATCAATTATAATATATAGTTACATATGATTAAATTTATACTTATTTATAACTTTAAATTTAATTTATTTATTCATTATCACCTTTTTATTTGTAGATGTTTAACTTTTTTCATAAATTTATTTATTTATTCATTATCACCTTTTTGTTACTTATTTATAACTTTAAATGTAATATATATGTATATTATGTATATTTGGTATTTTTCCCATATTTGTCTACCTTTTCACTCTTTCCAACTTAGTTTTAGGTGATTTTAAATATTTTTAGTATTACATTTTGCTTTTTCTATTGGCTTAATGCCTCTACTTTTTAGCATTATTATTGGTTTCTCTAGGGATTAAAAATGTGTGTCCTTATCTCATCACAGCATCCTCAGAAATAATATTTTACCCCTTCACATAAAATTTAAGATCCTTATGGGAGTATAGTTCCATTTACCCCATTGATTGTCTGGTTGTTTTCATATCATTTAGTTCCATGAATATCTTAAAACATAAAATACAGTACTTTGTAATGAAAGAAAACTTTATTTGAAAAGTCAATAGTTTTTTACGGAAATTAAGAGAATAAAAAGTAGTCTTTTATATTTAACCACATATCCAACATTTCTGGTGTTTTTATTCCTGCATGTACATTCTGAGATTACAAATTATGTAATTGTCCATCAGCCTTAGAAACATCCTGTAGCAATTATTTTATTGAGGGTATTCTTGCAATTGATTCACTCTCCTTTTGTTTATCTGAAAATATCTCAAAATATCTTTAGTTTCTATTTATTTATGAGAAATGTTTTCATTCAATAAATAATTCTATCATTCCATAATAATGTGTCCTCCATTGTTTCTGATGAGAAGTCACAAAATTTTTTTATAATTTTCCCTCTCTATGTAATATGGCCTTTTCCTGCTTTCAAGACTTTCTCTGTACCTGTGGTTTTCATTAGTTTTTACTATGATGTTGTTCGATTTTATTTTATTTGTTTTAAATTTGCTGTGTACTGATATTTTTCACTAAATTTGGGTTTATTTTAGATACATTTTTATAACTTTTTGTTTTAGAACAGTTTTAGATTTACAAACTAATTTGAAGTTACTAAAAAGATCTCCCATATACCACACACCTAGTTTCCCATATTATTAACAACTTAATCTTGTATGGTACATTTGTTACAATTAATGAACCAGTATTAATGCATTATTATAACTAAAATCCTATAATTTATTTAGATTTAATTTTTACCTAATGTTATTTTTCTTCTCCAATATCCCACCTAAGATAGCACTTTACATTTAGTCAACATGCTTCTCTTGGTAGTGACAATTTCTTAGACCTTCCTTGTTTTTGATGGCATTGATAGGTATGAGATATTATAGAGTGTCTACATTTACAGAAAATACAGAAATTGAGTTGTGTAATAGTTTTTGCATGGTTTTATTGGGGTCTATGATGTGTTGGGGTAATATCCCAGAGATAAATTGCCATTTTAATCACATTATGTCAAGGGTACATTCTATCAACATGAAATTTCACTGATAATGCTAAACATAATCACTCAGCTGAGGAAATGTTTGTTAGTTTTATCCACTGTAAAGTTACTCTGTTTTCCTCCTTTTCATACTGTACTCATTGGAAAGAAGCCATTATGCACAGCACACATTTGAGGAGTGAGGATACATACTCCACTTCATGGAGAGTGGAGTATCTACATGAACTATTCAGAATTTTTTTGCGTGGGATATTTGTCTCTTCTTCCTAATTTTTATTTTTTAACCATTTGATGATATCAGTGGGTATTTGAGGTTATTTACTTTAAATATTGGATTATTATCCACCAAAGCTTTACTTATTTTGTTGCTCAAATTTTCTCGTCAGTTTTGGCTACTGGGAGCTCACAGTTTCATTTGTCTCATTTTATAATTCATTGTGAGTTATATTTTTAGCATTTTTAAAAACTTTTTGGCACTACATGACCATTTTTTTGTACTTATATTTTCTTCTCTTGTCCTAAAATTAAGCATTTCCTCAGCATGTCCTGAGTTCTTTTTGGTTGGAGAGTGGTATTAGAAATCAAAATCTGTGAGCTAGGTATGCACTTTGCTACTGGAGTGTCATTACTTCTAGTTCTGTCAGCTGACAGGGCATAGAAATATGTGTGTGTGTACTAACCCATGTACATACATATCATAAGTATTTCTATATGAAATCATTTGTATCTATATGAAGTGAAATATGTATTCATATTGATGTTTAAAACTCTAATTCATTAACAGATGGGTCATGTTAGCTTCCTGCCTTTGCTTACTTGTAACCTCCCACTACAACAGTGAGGAATCTGGCTCCTACTATCCACTATACATTTATTAATTGCTCAGTCCCTGTATATGTGTATAGTGATAAAATTGTTTCGCTGTATCCCTGAGGGAAATAACCTAATTGATGATAGTCCAGTGCTTATGTACAGTGTCTTTTGTCTTTAGTCTCCACTCATTTCCAAAGCTGCTCAGGTCAAAAACTTTTCCCCCACCCCCTATAGTGAGGTTTCATACATTTGCATGACAGTGATATTGTTACATTCCGAGGTGCCACAGTCCTAAGTATTTTTTTTTTAATTTACATCAATTTAAGGTCATTCATTGTACTATAAAATTCTATGGGTTTTAATCAATGCATAGTGGTATGTATCTACCATTATTATTATCTACTTTTATAGTATTATAGAGATAATTTCACTGCCCTGAAAATTTCTATTTGCTTCACCTAGTCAATTTTCCCATTTTTCTCTGAAGCCCTGGCAATTATTGATCTTTTACTTTTGCTATATTTTTTTCCTTTTCTACAATGTCATATAAGTCATACAGTATGCAGCCCATACAGAATGGCTTCTTTCATTTAGCAATATGCATTTAAGATTCATCCATGGGTTTTCATGACTTGATAACTCATTTATTTTTATCAAGGAATAATATTCCATTTTATATATGTACCAATGTTTATCCATTCATCTGTTGAATGGTATTTTGGCTTCTTCAAGCTTTTAGCAATTGTGGATAAAACTACTGTAAACGTTCACATTCAGCTTGCAGCTTTCTAAGTGAATATAAGTTTTCAAGTCATTTGGGTAAATTGCTAGAAGCATGATTGCTAGATCATATCATTGTATGTTTATAATATGTTTACTTGTGTGGGAAGCTATGCTTATCTATGTTTATCTTTGTAGGAAACTGCCAACTGTATTCCAGCATAATGGTACCATTTTGCATTTCCATCAGCAATGAATGAGAGTTCTTGTTGGTCTGTTTCCTCACCAGTAGTTGGTCTTGCTAGTTATTTGGATTTTTCCAAAGATGTGTAGAGATAACTCATTTTTAGATTCACAACACCCTAATTACAAATGATGCTGATCATCTTTACATATGATTATTTTGCATCTGAATGTGTTCTTTGGTGAAGTATCTGTTTATAATTTTGTCCATTTGTGGGTTGTTTGGTCACATTGTTTTAAAAAGTTCTTTGCATATATTGGATAGAAGCCCTTCATCAGATATGTGTTTTGAAAATATTTTCTCTCAGTTTGTGGCTTGTTTTTTTCATTCTCTGAACTGTGTTTTAAAGGAGAGTTGTATTTCTGTTTTAATAAAATCCAACTTAATTGTTTTTCTTTCAATGATCTTGCTTTTATGTTGTACTAAAAACTTATCACCAAATCCAAAGTCATTAAGATTTTCTCCAAGTTTTCTTCCATATTTTTTATAGTTTTGTATTTTAAATTTAGGTCTATGATTCCTTTTGAATTAATTATGTTGAAATATGTAAGGCCTTTTGTCAAGATTCATTTTGTTTGGTTTTTACATATGAACATTCAGTTGTTCCAGTGACCTTTTTTGGAAAGGCTCTCCTCTCTCGTTGAATTACCTTCACTCCACTGTAAAGATCAATTGGTTATAAGTGTGTGCATCCATTCCTGGAATTTCTATTCTTTTCCACTAAGCTATGTGACTGTTATTTCTCTAATACAACATTGTCTTTATTACTGTAGGTTTATATTGTGTCTTGAAATCAGATAGAGATTCCTCCAACTTTGTTCTTCTTCAGTATTATGTTGGCTAGTCTAGGTATTTCCCTTTCCATATAATCTTTAGAATCAGTTCATTGACATCTATAAAATAACCTTATGGTTTTGATTGGAATTGTGTTCAGTCTAATGATCTAGTTAGGAATTTTTGATATTTTAATAAGATAGCATCTTCCAGTTTGTGAAAACAAAAATATCTCCCAATTCATTTAGATCTTCTTTGATATTTTCCATCAGACATACTAGTTTTGTATATTTTGATCCTATACATATATTAATAGATTTATACCTAAGTACTTTATTTGAGGGGATGTTATTACAAATTGTATTGTTTCTTTTTTTAAATTTCAAATTGTTCATTGCTTGTATATGGAAAAGCAAATGATTTTGTATATTAGCCTTTTATCCTACAACTTTGTTATACTTACTTATAAATTCCAGGAGGTTTTTTTTTTTTTTTTTGATTATTGATCCTGAGGAATTTTATAAATATCTTTGTCATCTATGAACAGAGGCAGCAACAAAGACAAAGTTGTCTTTTTTTCTATCCTCCCAGTCTATGTAACTTCTATTTCCTTTTATTGTCCTATTACAGTAGCTACTACTTCCAGGACAACGTTGAGTAGGAGTGGTGAGAGAGAACATCCTTGCCTTGTTACCATTCTTAAAGGAAAGCATTTATTTTCTCACAGTTAATTAGCATGCTAGCTGTAGTTTCTTGTAGATATTATTTATCAAATTGAGGTAGTTTCTCTCTATTCCTAGATTCCTAGTTTATAAGCATTTTTTTCATGAATGGATGTTAGATTTTGTCAAATGCTTTTTATACATCAACTAATATGATTATGTAGTTTTTCTTCTTTAACCTACTGAAGTGGTGGATTCCTTTGATTGATGTTCAAATGCTGAACCAGCTTTGCAAACCTTGGAAAAATCCCAATTATTTGTGCTATATAATTCTTTTATTACATGTTGGGTTTTATTTGCTAATATTTTCTTAATGATTTTTGCATCTATGTTCATGAGAGATATTGAACTATTTTTTTTCTTTGTAATGTATTTATCTGGTTTTAATATTAGTGTAGTGCTGGACTCATAAAATGGGTTAGGAAATGTTTCCTCTCCTCCTATTTTCTAGAAAAAAAATCTGTGGCAAATTAGTATCATTTCTTCCTTAATTATTTGGTACAATTCACTAGTAAAGCCATCTTGTCCTGGTGCTTAATTTTTAGAAATTTATTAATTATTTATTCAATTCCTTTAATAGATACAGTCCACTTCAGATTATCCATTTTTCTTTTTGTGAGGTTTTAGTAGTATTTGTCTTCCAAGGAGTTGGTCCATTTTATCTGAGTTGTGAAATGTGTGGGCATAGAATTGTTCATAGTATTCCACTATTATCATTTTATGGTCCATAGTCATAGCAGTGATGAACTCTCTTTCTTCTCTTTTTTATTGGTTTTCCTGGTTAGAAGCTTATCAATATTTTTGATCATTTGAAAGAACCAGATTTTGGTTTTGTTAATTTGTCTCTATTGTTTTCCTGGTTTTATTTTCATTGATTTCTGGTGTAATATTTATTGTTTCTTTTGTAATAATTACTTTTGGATTAATGCTGTTGTTTCTCTAGTTTCTTTCGAAAGGCAGAGGCTTAGATTATTGATTTTAGATATTCTCTTTTAATATACAAATTTTCAAGTTCTATACAAATTTGTGGTCCCCATAAGTTATACTTTTGCTATATTCTCCCCAAATTTTGAAAACATTTTAATTTTAAATATACTTTAATTTTTGAAGTTTCTTTTGAGACTTGTTCTTTTTATATTATTTAGGAGTGTGTTTTTAAATTTCTAGCTCTTTTGTAATTTTCCAACATCTTTCTATTATTAATTTATTTTATGCTACTGTGTCCTGATAACATATTTTGTATGATTTCTATCCTTTAAATTTGTTAATTATGCTTTATCACACAGATTGGTTTTAAATCTAGGAATGTTCCATGTGAGCTTGTGAGTATGTATAGTATGCTGTTGTTGAAGAGAGTATTCTATAAATGTCAGTTAGATTGAGTTGATTGACAATGCTCTTTAGGTGAAATACATTCTTACTAATTTTCTGTCTGCTTGATCTATCAATTATTGAAAGATAGGTATTGACGTCTCCAACTATAAAAATGTATTTATCTCTTTTTCCTTTTACTTTAATCAGTTTTTGCCTCTCATATTTTGTCACTGTGCTCTTAGGCACATAAATATTGAGTTGTTATGTCTTCTTGGAGAATTGACCCCTTTATCATTATGTGATTTACCTCTTTATCCATGATGATTTCTTTGCTCTAAAGTCTGCTTTGTCTGAAATTAATATAACTATAACTGTATTTTGATTGTTGTTAGCATAGTATATATTTCATGCTTATAATATTTAATTGGGTTAAGTTTTGTATTTTTGTGTGGTGAGAATCAGGGGTCTAAAATCATTCTTTTGTATGTGAATACCCAGTTATCCCAGTACAAGTTTTGAACAGAACATTTTTTCCTTATTTAATGGCCTTTGAACCACTGTTGGAAATCAATTAACCATAGGTATGTGGTTTTATTTCTAGACTTCCTGTTCCATTCCATTGATCTATATGTCTGGGTTTTTTTTGCCAGTACCATACTGCTTTGATTACCTATGTAAAAGTCTGTAAAATGTAAGTTCTTCAACCTTTATGAAAATGCTGGCTTCAAAAGATAAATTATCAAGTGTTCGGTACTCATCTGTTTTTGGAAGTGTTTGAGTAAACTTGGTGTTAATTTTTTTTAATGTTTAATATAAATTCAACAATGAAACAATATGTTTCATGGAATTTTTTTTATTAACAAACAATTTTAGAGCAATTTTATGTTCACAGCAAAAATGAGTGGAAAATAAAGAGACTTCCCATACATTCCTTGTCCCCCAACCCACACCCACACACAATCTCTCCCACTATTGATATTCTGTACCACAGTGGTATATTTGTTATTATCAGTGAACTTACATTGAAATATTACTGTCACTCAGAGTCCATAGTTTGCATAAACTTTCACTCTTGGTGTTGTACATTCTATGAGTTTTGACAGATGTATAATGACAGGCATCAACCATTGTAATATCATACAGCATAGTTTCAGTGGCCTAAAAATCCTCTATGCTCTGCCTATTCATTCCTCTATCCCCACTAACTCCTGGAAACTACTAGTCTTTTTACTGTCTGCATAGTTTGCCTTTTTCAGAATGTCATATACTTGGAATCATACATGATGAAACCTTTTCAAATTGGCTTCTTTCAATTAGAAATATGCATTTGTTTTCTCTGTGTCTTTTCATGGGTTCAGAGCTCCTTTCTTTTTAGCACTAAATACTATTCCATTTTCTGGGTGTACCACAGTTTATTTATACATTCACCTACTGAAAGATATCTTGATTACTCACATGTTTGGGCGATTATGAATGAAGCCTTTATAAATATCCATGTGCAGCTTTTGTGTGGCCATAAGTTTTCAACTCCTTTACATAAATACCAAGGAGTGAGATTGCTGGATATTATGCTACAAATATGTTAATTTTGTAAGAAACTACCATTCTGCATTTCTATCAGTAATAAATGAGAGTTCTATTGCTCCATATTCTTGACAGCATTTGGTGTTGTCAGTGTTTTGATTTTGGCCATTCTTATAGTCATGTAGGAATTTCTCATTGTTGCTTTAATTTGTATTTCCTGGATGACTTATATGGAAGCATCTTTTCATATGGTTACTTGCCATCTGTATATCTTTGATCAGGTGCCTCTTAAGGTCTTTTACCCATTTTTAAATTTAGTTGTTTCTTTTCTTATTGTTGAGTTTTAAGAGTTCTTTGTATATTTTGGATAGCAGTCATTCATCAGATACATGTTTTACAAATATTTTCTCCCAGTTTGTGGCTTGTCTTCTCATTCTCTTGACATTGTCTGTCATGGAGCAGAAGTTTTTAATATTAATGAAGTTCAGCTTCAGTTATTCCTTTTGTGGATCATGTCTTTGGTGTTGTTTCTAAAAAGTCATTGCCAAAACATGGATTTTTTAATTGTCAAGCTTTCATACTGTTATTGATTTTTGTTTGTTTCTTTCCATTGTGGTTCGAAAGAACACTATATGATTTCAAACTTTTAAAATTTAATTATACTTGTTTTATGGCCTAATATGTGGTCCAGGAGAACATCCCATGTGAGTTTGAGAACCACATTTGTTCTGCTTTTTGAGGATATAGTGTTTGGAAAAGTAAGTTAGGTATGTTTTGTTTCTAGTATTCTTTGTCTTCTATTTCTACTATCAATCTTTCTGGTTTTTCTATGCATTATTAAAAGTGGAGGATTTAAGTCTATTGTAGAACTATTTCTCTGTTTACTTATGGCAATTTTTACTTTATATATCTGGAGGCTCTGTTGTTAGGTATGAGTAAGTTTATAATTTTATATCTTTTTCATGTACATACCAGTGTATTGGTATATAATATTCTTCTTTTTCTCTTATAACAGTTGTGACTTAAAGCATTTTTATGTCTTTTCTTTTTTTTTTTTTTTTTTTTTTTTTTTGCTGTATGTGGGCCTCTCACTGTTGTGACCTCTCCCATTGTGGACTACAGGCTCCGAATGCTCAAGCTCAGCAGCCATGTCTCATGGGCCTAGCCGCTCCTTGATATGTGGGATCCTCCTGGACCATGGCACAAACCCATGTCCCCTGCATTGGCATGCGGACTCTCAACCACTGCGCCACCAGGGAAGCCCTATGTCTTTTCATTTTAATATATTTGTATCTTTGGATCTAAAATAAATCTGTTGTAGACTGTATAGAATTGGGTGATATTTTATATCCCTTCTGCCAATCTCTGTCTTTTAATTGGAGAGCTTAATCCATTTTCATGTAGAGTAATTATTGATATGAAAGGACTTACTTCAACCATTTTGTTTTGGGTTTTTAAAAAAATTTCTTAAATCCTTTTCTTTGTCTTTTGATTTATGCTTAATGATTTTTTGTGTAGTCTCTTGATTCCCTTCTGATTTCCTTCTCTGTATATATTATTATTTTCTTGATGGTTACCCTAGGAGTTACAATTAATATCCTAAACTTGTAACAATGTTGTTTGAATTAATACAAACGGAACTTCAATAATATACAAAAACTCTATTTTTTATGGTCATTAATTGTTTTTCTTTTAAACATTTTTATTAGAGTATAATTGCTTTACAATGTTGTGTCAGTTTCTGCTTTATAAAAAGTGAATCAGTTATACATATACATATGTCCCCATGTCTCTTCCCTCTTGCATCTCCCTCCCTCCCACCCTCCCTATACCCCTCTAGGTAGTCACAAAGCACCAAGCTGATCTCCCTGTGCTATGTGGCTGCTTCCCACTAGCTATCTACTTTACGTTTGGTAGTGTATATATGTCCATGCCACTCTCACTTTGTCCCAGCTTACGCTTCCCCCTCCCCATATCCTCAAGTTCATTCTCTAGTAGTTCTGCATCTTTATTCTCGTCTTGCCCCTAGGTTCTTCTGACCATTTTCTTTCTTTCTTTTTTTAGATTCCATATATATGTATTAGCATATGGTATTTGTTTTTCTCTTTCTGACTTACTTCACTCTGTATGACAGTCTCTAGGTCCATCCACCTCACTACAGATAACTCAGTTTCGTTCTTTTTTATGGCTGAGTAATATTCCACTATATATATGTGCTACATCTTCTTTATCCATTCATCTGTTGATGGACACTTAGGTTGCTTCCATGTCCTGGCTATTGTAAATAGAGCTGCAATGAACATTTTGGTACATGACTCTTTTTGAATTATGGTTTTCTCAGGTTATATGCCCAGTAGTGGGATTTCTGGGTCATATGGTAGTTCTATTTTTAGTTTTTTAAGGAACCTCCATACTGTTCTCCATAGTGGCTGTATCAATTTACATTCCCACCAACAGTGCAAGAGTGTTCCCTTTTCTCCACACCCTCTCCAGCATTTATTGTTTGTAGATTTTTTGATGATGGCCATTCTGACCAGTGTGAGATGATATCTCATTGCAGTTTTGATTTGCATTTCTCTAATGATTAATGATGTTGACCATTCTTTCATGTGTTTGTTGGCAATCTGTATATCTTCTTTGGAGAAATATCTATTTAGGTCGTCTGCCCATTTTTGGATTTGGTTGTTTGGGTTTTTTTTGATATTGAACTGCATGAATTGCTTGTATGTTTTGGAGATTAATCCTTTGTCAGTTGCTTCATTTGCTACCATTCTCTCCCATTCTGAGGGTTATCTTTTGGTCTTGTTTATGGTATCCTTTGCTGTGCAAAAGCTTTTAAGTTTCATTAGGTCCCATTTGTTTATTTTTGTTTTTATTTCCATTTCTTTAGGAGATGGGTCCAAAGTTCTGCCTATGTTTTCCTCAAAGAGTTTGATATTGTCTGGCCTTACATTTAGGTCTTTAATCCATTTTGAGTTTATTTTTGTGTATGGTGTTAGGGAGCATTCTAATTTCATTCTTTTACATGTAGCTGTCCAGTTTTCCCAGCACCACTTATTGAAGAAGCTGTCTTTTCTCCATTGTATAGTCTTGCCTCCTTCATCAAAGATAAGCTGACCATATGTGCATGGGTTTATCTCTGGGCTTTCTATCCTGTTCCATTGATCTATATTTCTGTTTTTGTGCTAGTACCATACTATCTTGATTACTGTAGCTTTGTAGTATAGTGTGAAGTCAGGGAGGCTGATTCCTCCAGCTCCATTTTTCTTTCTCAAGATTGCTTTGGCTATTCGGGGTCCTTTGTGTTTCCATACAAATTATTAAATTTTTTGTTCTAGTTCTGTGAAAAATGCCAGTGGTAGTTTGATAGCGATTGCATTGAATCTGTAGATTGCTTTGGGTAGTAGAGTCATTTTCACAATGTTGATTCTTCCAATCCGAGAACATGATATATCTCTCCATCTATTTGGATCATCTTTAATTTCTTTCATCAGTGTCCTGTAATTTTCTGCATACAGGTCTTTTGTCTCCTTAGGTAGGTTTATTCCTAGATATTTTATTCTTTTTGTTGCAGTGGTAAATGGGAGTGTTTTCTTAATTGCCCTTTCAGATTTTTATCATTAGTGTATAGGAATGCAAGAGATTTCTGTGCATTAATTTTGTATGCTGAAACTTTTCCAGATTCATTGATTAGCTCTAGTAGTTTTATGGTAGCATCTTTAGTATTCTCTATGTATAGTATCGTGTCATCTGCAAACAGTGACAGGTTTACTTCTTCCTTTCCAGTTTGGATTCCTATCATTTCCTTTTCTTCTCTGATTGCTGTGCCTAAATTTTCCACAGCTATGTTGAATAATAGTGGTGAGAATCGGCAACCTTGTCTTGTTCCTCATCTTAGTGGAAATGGTTTCAATTTTTCACCATTGAGGACGATGTTGGCTGTGGGTTTGTCATATATGGCTTTTATTATGTTGAGGAAAGTTCCCGTTATGCCTACTTTGTGGAGGGTTTTTATCATAAATGGGTGTTGAATTTTGTCAAAACTTTCTCTGCATCTTTTGAGATGATCATATGGAAAAACTCTATTCTTATATAGTTCCATCCCTTTCCCTTTATGTTGTTATTGTAAAAAATAGCATCTTTATACACTGCATACCCATTAGCATAATTTTATAATTATTATTTTGTACATTTGAGTTTTAAATAATATTGGAGGGAAAAAGTTACAATTAGGAATTCAGTAATCCTGGATTTTATATTTATCAATGAAAGTACTTTACCAGTGATTTTAAAAATTTCTTCCTTTGATTTTTGCATTAACATCTAGTGATCTTTAATTTCAGCATTAAAGGATTCCTTTAGCATTTCTTTTAGGGCAGATTTACTAGCATGAACTGACTCAGCTTTTGTTTATCTGGGAATTTCTCAACTTCTTAATTTTCGAAGTATGATTATTTTCAGATTAGAATTCTGGGTTGATTGTTTATTTCATCACATTATATATGTTATCTCATTGCATTCTGGCTTTTACAGTTTCTGTTGAGAAAGTGGTTGTTAATCTTATTGAGGATCCCTTGTATGTAACAAGTTGTTTTCTGCAATTTTCAAAATAGTCTCTTTGATTTTGGCTGTCAGCAGTTTGATTATAATATATCTTGATTTGAGTCTCTGTGTTTATCTTACTTAGAGTTCATGGAACTTCTTGAATGTATAGATTTATGTATTTTTTCATATTTGTAAGATTTTGATCATTATTTCCTCAAAAAGCTTTTCTGACCCTCTCTCCTGTCCTCTGCTCCTGTTTCATTCTTTCTGCTTCTCTAACTGGACAATTTCAATTAACCTATCTTCAAGCTCACTGATTATGTTTTTTCTTCATTATCAAATCTGCTGTTAAACCATTTATTGATTTTTAAAATTAATTAATTTTATTTATTTATTTTTGGCTGCATTGGGTCTTCGTTTCTGCACGTCAGCTTTCTCTAGTTGCGGCAAGTGGGGGCTACTCTTTGCTGTGATGTGCAGGCTTCTCATTGTTGTGTCTTGTTTTGTTGCAGAGTAAGGGCTATAGGTGCATGAGCTTCAGTAGTTGTGGTATGTGGACTCAGTAGTTGTGGCTCACAGGCTCAGTAGTTGTGGTGTACAGGCTTAGTTGCTCCATGGATGTGGATCTTCCCAGACCAGGGCTCGAACCCATGTGCCCTGCATTGGCAGGTGGATTCTTAACCATTGTACCACCAGGGAAGCCCTATTGATTTTTTTAAAATTTCAGGTATTATACCTTTCATCTCCAGAATTTCTTTAAGTTTCTTTTATGATTTTTCTCTTTATTGACCTTCTCTATTTGCTGACACATGATTTTGCTAATTTCATGTACTTCTTCATCCATGATTTTCTGTAGCTCTCTGAGTTTAAAAAATGTTTATTTAAAGTTTTTGTCTAGTAATTCCAATGTCTGTGCTTCGTTATGCACAGTTTCTGTTATTTTCTTCTGGGAATGAGTCATGCATTCTTATTTATTTGTATGCCTTATAATTTTTTGTTCTAAAGCAGGACATTTAAAAACTAGAATGTAGTAATCCTGAAAATCAGATACTCCCTCCTCCTCTGGGTTTTATTGTTGTTCCTTGCTGTGGGTGGTACTTAATTTTACCGTGGTTTTGCTCAACTACTTTTTAAAAACAGTTTTGTTTGTCGTGTATGATCTTTGAAGTCTCTTCCTTTAACTATAGTCAGTTAGTGGTATGATGAAGAGTTCTTTAAAAATGAATGTCTTAAAAAAATCTTTAAAATGCTTTTCCAGTGTCTGAAGTTTGGCTCTCTGTTGGAACACAGCTCCAATACATGGCAAGGTCCAATACAATTCTGCCTTAACATGCACTTCTGACTCATGGTGATCCTCAAAAAAAGCTGCAGGTAAAAGTTTAGGGTCTTCCCAGTCCTTTTTGGATCGTATGTCTAGCCAAGAACATGTTTGTGGCTTTCTAGATACTCTTATATTCAGGCGTTTTCAAAGCCCTTATTACCCAAAGTAACACTCTCCTCAGCTTTTCCACCAAGAGTTTTGGTGTATCTGTTTGCTTGCCTCAACTCTAATATCATGCTCCAGGCAAAATTGGCTTTTTCATTTCCTTTTCACTGTTTTTAATGAACATACTCTGCTTAGCTGCTTTTCTGCCATGAGAAGTTCTGAGTTAGGTGAAACAGAAGGAAGCACCTTGTATCAGTCCTTGAGAAAAATCACAAATAGGTCAAACAGAAAACATGATTACTTGAAAATAAGGTCCACTTTGGTACCACATGAAACAGGTACCTTTAATGGGAATACAAACTGCCACCTTCAAGACTATTGCCACACCAGGAATAGCATTGAGCAAGGCTAAATTAAAATAACAAAAAGCTCTACTGCTCACTTTGAGTGACCTTTAACTTGATTCAATGTCTATTTGAAGGATGTAATCCTTTGACTATTTCAGTGTTTCAAAGATATTGATTCTGACAGTTTTTGCTCATTTGTTTTCAGTGTTTATGTGGCGAGATAGGTCCTTGGAATCTGTTACCTGCCATTTTTGCTTACATTACTGTTACAATATTTTCATTTATAGCATTAGTTTTTGATCATTTTTTAGAGTTTCCTTCTCTCTGCTTTCATCATCTGTTCTTTCATGTTACCTGTTTTCCATTAGAGTTCTTAACATAGTAATCATAATTATTTTAAATCCCCTTTCTAATAATTACCAGGTCTATGTTATATCTGAGTTGATTCTCACACTTGCTTTGTCTCTTTAGACTTAGACGTGCTGTGCTTTTTCTTTCTTTTGTTATGCCTTGTAATGTTCTTGTTGAAAGCCATACATATCAGTAGTACCAGCTGAGGTGAATAGACTAGTAGTGCAAAAGATTTATTTTAATATGGCTAGGAGTTGAATTGTGTTTGATGCTTGCTGTATCTGTAGATGCCAGATAATTTAAATTCCTCTTGGTCCCTGTTTTTGTCTCCTCTCATCATTTTTAGCTTCCCTGAGTACTTCTCTTAAGAGCATCTGCATCTTGTAGATCTTTGATCTCTAACCCACTATTATTATACTGCAGCCTGTTGGTGTGGTGGGAAGATGTGGACGGGGGAAACTTCATTATCTTATGTTAAATCTCAGGTTTTCGTGGGCCTGTGTCTCTGGACTGTGAACCTCACAAGTGTTTCTTCAGAGGTATAGCTCTCCCCACTTTAGTGAGACAAGAATCTAGGGAAAATGAGGAATAGTGCCCTTCCCCCAGTTGGAATAAAGTTGTGGTAAAGTTTTTTTTTTCCCTGTAGAGTTGTTCTTTGCTTTTAAAAATGTCTTTTGGAATATTTTACAAGGATTGTTCCTTCCATCCCTCTGCTAGATGCAAGAGGGGGGATTTTTGTTAAATCTTCACTTTGAGAACCTGGTGGTATTCCTTGAGGTAAAACCCACAAAAACTTGAGAGTCCCCTAAGGCTCTGACAACAAATTTTAAAATTTTTCATAATAATTTAGAGCGAGTTCTTGACAATCTGTCAGAATGACCACTAGCATGTTCCAGAAAGTTTATACCTCCAGTAGCTTCTGTCTCAGGTAAGCAGATGTCAGTTGCAACTCTCTGGATATTTCTGTTTCTCCAGATTTTTAGTGGTGGTTTGCCTTGCAAACTCAGTTCTTTGATGTAGTCAAGGAAACTCACTTATTTTCAGTTTGTTTTACTTTTTCTTGTTTTAAGGGCTGGAGTGATAAATTTAAAACTCTTTACATAGCGGAGGTGAAACTGAAAATTGCACTTTTTTTTCTACTGTGTTTTTCCTTTCTGTTTTTTTTTAGAGATGTAATATCACATTTGTTAGACCATTTGATATTTTACTGCAAGTCAGTATGGTTATGTTAATTATTTAATCTCAAGGATGTCAGTTCAGAGATACATATTTCCCAATTCTTGAAAATAGTCATCTCATATATTTTGTCCATTTTCATAGTTATTCACAGTGAATGTGGGAGTAGGTCAAGTTGGACCCATTAGCCCATCATGAATGGAACACATTTTCTTTGTTGAAATAACATCTTCTTTCTACCTTCTATCACATTAAACTTCTTCCTACCTCTCCTTTCTCTATTCTACAGAAAATCCAAGTGTAGGAGTGTGTGATGCCTTCTTTTCTATCTGCATTCTCTGCTTGTTTGATCTTATCCATTCATCTGGCTTTAAATGCAATTTATATGCTACAGACTATGGGATTTTGCCTCAAGCCAAGTAATCCTCTGAGTTCCAGATTTGCATATACAACTGTGTACTTAATATGCTACTTAATATGGAAGTCTCAAAATATCAAATATCATGTGACCAGATTCTTGAATTCTAGCTTAGTTTTAATCCTCCCCTAATATTTCCTACATCAGTAAATGGTTTAGCCATCTCTCCAGTTGCTTAAGCATCAAATTAGCAAGTTATTCTCATCACCTTCCCCTTTACCTCACCTTTTACATCCAACTTATCAGCAATTCTATTAACTCCTCCTCCCTATTTCTAGACTAGATTGTACTAGACTTCTGTCAGATTTCTCTGGTTTCTTTGCCCCCCATTAATGCCTCTATTCACATAGTACAAACTGACACTTAAAATATAAGTTGGATTATATATTTCCACCTTTCTAAAATCCTTCAATAATTTCCTATTACACTTAGGATAAAATCTTTAATACTTATCATGTTCCACAAGACCATGTAAGAGCTGTTCTTTTGTACCTTTTTTACCTTACCTGATTCCACTATTTTCCTTCATTTACTTCATTTGCCTCAAGCTGGGAAATTAACAGCTAAGTGGATATGGGAAGGCCACTTGCAGTATCTATTACAATTTTTCTGAGAAAGTCTTCCCTGTGAATATTTATCTCTTATTAGGTTATAAGATGATCATTGTACTCACAACATCTAGACAAATGCCTGGTACCTAGTTAAAACCAATGCATATTTTTGCATGAATAAATGCAATACAGACAAAAGTCTCATTTCAATATATAATGAAGAGCTAATAAAACTTGACCTGCAGGTGTTATATAACTGTGCTACTACTTCTGTAATTTAACAATGACCAGCTCGTGGAAATCAATACATATGGCAAGATAACACAACATAGCATTATTGGAGAGGAAGAGTTAATATATTAATTTGATGTATATTATTTTATTATCATCTTAAAAATCAAGATTAAATAAAACATAAAAATAAGATTTGAATATGGTGTGACTTAGATAAATATATAAATATAAATCACTCTCATGGGATGAACATAACCTAATAATGTGCAAGTATTTTGAAGTATGTGGGATATAGAGGTTAACAAAACAGATAAAGTCCCTATCCTCTTGGAGGTTATGTTATAGAGGAAAGAAAGGCTAATAAACAAAAATATAGACTGTAGGGTGATCAATTGTCCTGGAGTTCCTGGGGCTGAGGGGATTCCCTGGACATGAGGCTTGCAGAGCAAAACTCAGAACGTTTCAGGCAAATTATGGAGTTGGCCACTCTATGTGGTAATAAGTGCCATGGAAGATAAATCATGGGGCTTGCTCTATTATAGAGGGTGATCAAGATACACCCTATGATAAAAGAAGTATTTAAGTCAATATATAAAAAAATAATGAATTGAGTCATAAAGATATATTTTACGTATGTGCATATCTATGTATATGTAAATACATATGTGTGTATTTGTGTGTCACAAAGCAGAAGTTAGACAATACAATGAAGAATTATATCTGTTAAATATTACCAGAGCAAAAAAAAATCACCAGGAATAAAATACACAATTTTAATTACACATTTCTATTTTTTGAGTATATTTACAAAATTGCTCAGCCATAACCACTAATTCCAGGTTATTTCTTCATTCTCCAAATAAATAAATTAGCAATTAGTAGTCACCCTCCATTCTCTTCTCCATTTAACTCATGTCATATTAATCGAATCATATAATATGTGGCCTTTTGTGTCTCCTACTTTTTTTTTTTTTTTTTTTTTGCGGTACGCGGGCCTCTCACTGCTGTGGCCTCTCCCTTCACGGAGCACAGGCTCCGGACGCTCAGGCCCAGCAGCCATGGCTCATGGGCCCAGCCGCTCTGCGGCATGTGGGATCTTCCCAGACCGGGGCACAAACCCGTGTCCCCTGCATCGGCAGGCAGACTCTCAAGGTGTCTCCTACTTTTAGTAACATGATCAGTACTTCATTCATTATTGTGGCTGAATATCCACATTTTGTTTGTCCGTTTTTTCAATTGACAGACATTTGAGTTATTTTCACTTTTCAGATACTATAAATAATAAATAATGTTTCTGGGAACATTTATGTGCAACATTTATATAATATATATCTTCATTTCTCCTGGGTCTATACTTAGTAGTTGAAATGCTGAGACGTCTGGTAACTATGTTTAAAGTTGTGAGGAATCACGAGACTGTTTTACAAAGTGGTTGTGACATTTTATATTCCAAATAGCAAAGTATGATAGCTCTGATTTCTCCACATTCTTGCCAACATTTGTTATTTTCTGTCTTTTTGACTATAGACATCATAGTAGACAGGAAGTGGAACATCACTGTGGTTTTGACTTGCATTTCCTTGATGATTAATGATGCTGAGCATCTTTTCACATGCTTATTGGTCATTCATATATATTCTTTGGACAAATGCCTATTTAAATCACTTTCCATATTCAAATAAACTGTTTCATTCAAGGTTATAGAAATTATACCTATGTTTTATTCTAAGAATGTTACAATTTTGCTCTTTTATTTGGGTTTTGATGTGTTTTGAGTTAACTTTTTGTATGGTTGGGGGTAGGTGGTTGAATTTCATTCACTTGCATGTGTCTATGCAGTTATCCCAGCTGCATCTGTTGAAAATATTATTCTTTTTTTTAATTAAATTTTTATTTTAAGATAGATATATATTCATATGCAGTTGTGAAAAATAATACAAAGAGATCCTATGTACTTTTTACCTAGTCTTACCCAATGGTAACATCTTGCAACACTATAGTACAATATTACAACCAGGATATTAACATCAGTACAGTCAAGACGCAGAATGTTTCCACTATCATAAGGATCCTTTATATTGCCATTTTATCACCCTACACACTTCACTGTCACGTTACCCCCTCATGATCCTTTGGCAACAGCTAATCTGTTCTCCATTTCTACAATTCTGTCATTAAAGAGTGTTTTGTTAATGCGATCATATTGTATGTAACATTCTGGTATATATATTTTTTAACTTACAGTGATTCCCTGGAGATTTCCAGGTTGTATCAGTAGTTCATTCCTTTTAATTGCTAAGTAATTTTTAATAACGTGGATGTAACAGAGTTTATTTAACTATTCATCCATTGAAGGACATCTGAGTTATTTCTAGTTTTGACTATTAGGAATAAAGTTCTTTTAAACATTTATATACAGGCTTTTTGCATCAATATTATTTTCATTTCTCTAGGATAAATGCCCAGGAGTGCAATGGTTGTATTGTATGGTAATGTCAAGTTTAGGTTTTTAAGTAATGGCTTTTTCCCAGAGTGGCTGTACCATTTTATATTCCCAACAGAAATGTATGAGTTATCTAGATTTTCTGTATTTATGTCAGCATTTGGCATTGTCAGTCTTTTTTATTTTAGTCATTTTGTTAGGTGTGTATTGATATCTCATTGGGGTTTTAATTAACATTTCTCTAATGAATAATAATAATTGTCTTTTCGTGTGCTCACCTGCCATCTGTGTATCCTCTTTTGTAAAATTTATATTCATGTATTTATTTTTTATTGAGGTATAATGAGCATAACATTTTATTAGTTTTAGGTTTATAATGTGATGATTTAATATTTGTATATATTGGAAAAAAGATCACCTCAGTAAGTCCAGTTAACATGCATCATCATACATAGTTATACATTTTTTTCTTGTGAAAAAAACCTTTAAGATCTACCCTATTATCAATTCTCAAATATGCAATACAATATTATAGTCACCATGCTGCACATTACATTTCCATGACTTATTTATTTTGTAATTTGAAGTTTGTACCTTTTGACCCCCTTCACCCATTTGACCCACCCCCCACCATCCAGTTGCCATCTGGCAACTACAAACTTGTTCTCTATCTATAAGCTTTAAAAAATTTTTTCTTTTTAAGGTTCCACATATAAGTGAGATTATGCAGTATTTGTCTTTCTCTGGCCAACTTATTTCGCTTAGCTTAATGCCCTAAAAGTTCATACATGATGTAGCAAATGGCAAGATTTCCCTCTTTTTTATGAATGAATAATATTCCGTTGTGTATGTGTGCACCACATTTTCTTTATCCTTTCATTTAATGATGGCCATGGTTGTTTACATATCTTGGCTATTGTAAACAATGCTGCAATGAAGAAGGAGGTGCATATATCTTTCCAAGTTAATGTTTTTGTTTTTCTTTTCTTGGGATAAATACTCAGAAGTGAAATTGGTAGATCATATCATAGTTATATTTTTAATTTTTTGAGCAACTTCCATGCTGTTTTCCATAGTGACTGTATTCTTTACTATTGTCAAAACTCAATTAACCACAAATATGTACAATTTACTTCTAAATTATAATTCTATTCTACTCATGTATATAGACATAGGCCAGTACTACACTATACTGATTATAGCATCTTTTTAGTAATGTTTAAATCAGGGAGTTTGAGTAGTCCAAATTTGTTCTTCTTTTTCAAGCTCGTTTTGGGTATTCTCAGTTCCTGGTATTCAAATAACTGTTTTAGGATTAGTCTGTCAATTTCTGTAACAAGTAAGCTGAGATTTTGTTAATAATAGTGTTGAATCTGTAAATCAATTTAGGAAGTATTGCCATTTTGACAATATTAAGTCTTATATTTCATGATTTGGGGCTGAATTCAATTTTTCTTAGCTTTTATCCATTTTTTTCATTTTTTGTATGTTTTTCAGTGTAGAAGTTATAAATATTTTGTTACATTTATTCCTAAGTATGTATTCTCTTTGATGCTATTATAAATGAAATATTTTAAATTTTATTTTTATATTGTTCATTGCTATTGCATAGAAATACAGCTGAGAGGGTGACATCACAAAGGTGGTGGAATAGGAAGCCTTGGACCCTTATTCCCCATGTGGATATACCAATTTAACAAGAATACATGGAAAAATTCATTTTGTGAGAAATCCAGAAACTATTTGAAAGGCTCCTGCATTTGGGTTAAATATGAAACCAGCCACATTGAAGCTGGTAGGAAAATGCAAGATACCCTCTCACCAGAATCCTTGCCTTTGGCATAGTGCCATATTATTGGAAGGAAACCCTCAGCTTTGGCTTTTTCCCGGAGGGGGAAATGTTTGCCCACATGTCCAACATTCAAATTTTTCTAGGGCTTCCAAAGGTACTGGCTTCTGTCTTACCTGTCTCAGACAACTGACAGGATCTGGCATACTCTAGACACCTGAGAACCACTGAGAACAAAGGCAGTTGTTTGGGTTAACACACAAGTACTTATCATAGTCACTTCTTCCAGCTCAGCACAGAGTGAGTGGGTAAAAACATCAGATTCTGCTTCTCTCTGGTGAGGTAAAGAGTTGGATCACACATCCAATACTCTGACATTCTAGAGGTTACCTAGGGAACTGGATTTTGTCTCACCCATCTCAGACCACTGATGGGATCAAAATACTTTACATGGCAGGGGGTCATTAAGGACAATGATGGCAGTTTGAACTAGTACAAAGTTTTAAGAGGCCCCTAGAATCTCTGACCAGACTGATTGGTGAGAGTCTCTTCCTGTACAAGTCCAGTCCATGAAAACTGGGAGAATTGGATGTTTTCTTCAGTGGGCAGATATCAGTAAAAAGAGTGAAGGAAAATTAAGAATGGGGAAATGTATCCCCCCAAAAGAAATAAGATTAATCTCCAGAAACTGAGCCTAATCATATGGAGATACAGGATTTACCAGGCAGAGAATTCAAAATAACCATAAAATACACAGCATAAAAGATGTAAAATGTGAAATCAAAAACATAACATAGGAGGAGGGAGCAAAAGGGTAGAGATTTTATATGCAAATGAAATTATGTTTTTATTAGCTTAAAATAGCATGTTATATCAATAAGATGTTTCAAGCAAGCCTTAGGGTAACCAAAAAACATAAACCTATAGTAGATGAATTCAAGATAAAGAGAAGGGAATAAAAGTATACCACTATAGAAAATCATCAGTTCACAAAGCAACAGAGAAAGAAGGGATAATTGAAACAAAGGAATTTTAAAACATCCAGAAACCAAGTAACAAGGTGGCAATAGTAAGTCGTTAACTACCAACAATTACTTTAAATGTAAACAAACTAAATTATCCAATCAAAAGGCATAGGGTGGCTGAATGAATAACAATAAAATAAGACCGAACTATATGATACCTACAAGACTCACTTCAGTTTAAGGGCACGTATAAGCTTAAAGTGAAGGGATAGAAAAAGGTCTTCCACACAAAAGGAAAGTAAAAGAAAGCAGGGGTAACTATACTTTCCTGACAAAATATAGTTTAAGTCAAAAGAATGTAACAAGAGACAAAGAGAGTCATTGTATAGTGATAAAGTGATCATTTCCTCAGGAGTATAAAACAACTGTAAATATATATGGAACCAATGTCAGGGCACCTAAATATATTAGGGAAATACTAACAGAGCTGAAGAAAATAATAATCAACAATAATATATTAATATTAGTGGACATCAATACCCCACTTTCAACAATGCATAGATCATATAGACAGAAAATCAATAAGGAAACATTGGACTTGGACTATAGCTTAGACCAAAAGCACCTAATAGACTTATAGAACATTCCAACCAACAGCAGCAGAATATATGTTCTTCTCAAGTACACAGGGAACATTCTCTAGAATATACCATATATTAGCTCACAAAACAAGTCTTAGGAAGTTTGAAAAGATTTAAATCATACCAATTATATTTTTCTGACCACAGTGGTACAAAACTAGAAATCGATAACAGGGGGGAAACTGGAAAACTCACAAATATGTGGAAATTAAGCAACACACTCCAGAACAGCCAACAAGTCAAAGAAAACATCAAAAGGGAAATAAAACAAAATCTTGAAACAAACCAAAATGGAAACATGTGTCAAAAATTATGGTATGCAACAAAAGAAGTACCAATAGGAAAATGTATAGCAGTAAATGCCTATTCGAAAAAAAAAAAAAAAACCTCAAATAAATAACCTAAGTTTAGACCTTAAGAAGCCAGAAAAACAAAACAAACTAAGCTCAAAATTAGAATAAAGGTATAACATACCTCAGGGCAGAAATCACTGAAATAGAGAATATAAAAACAGTGAAAATGATCAAAAAAACTGAGTTGGTTTTTTGAGAGTATAAACAAAATTGGCAAACTTTTAGGTATAGTTACCAAGAAAAAAAAGGAACTCAAATAAATAGAACTATAAATGAAAGAGGAGACATTGCAACTGATATAATACAAATACAAAGAATCATAAGATAATACTATGAGCACTTATATGCCGATGAATTGGACAACCTAAAAAAATGGATAAATTCCTAGAAACATATAACCTACCAAGTCCAAGTCATGAATAAATAGAGAATCTGAACAGAACAATTACAAGTAAGGAAATTGAATCAGTAATCAAAAACTTCCCAAGAAAGAAAAGCTCAGGATTACATGGCTTCATGGGTGAGTTTTACCAAACATTAAAAAAAAAGAATGAATGCTATTTTTTCTCAATCTCTTCCAAAAAACTGAAGAGGAGGATAAACTCCCAAATGCATTTTATGAGGCCAGCATTACCCTAATACCAAATAAAATAGGATGACTAAGAACACTACAAGAAAAGAAAATTACAGGCCAATATTCCTGATGAATATAGATGCCAAAATTCTCAACAAAATACTACCAAAAAGAATTCAGCAGCACATTAAAAGGATTATACACCATGATCAAGTGGGATTGGGATTTATCCCTGTGATATAAGGTTGGCTCAACATATCAAAATCAACAAACGTGATACACCACATTAATAGAATGAAAGACAAAAATTATATGATCATCACAATAGATGCAGAAAAAGCATCTGAAAAAATCCAACATCTTTCATGGTAAAAAACTCTCAGTAAATTGCGAAAAGAAGAAACATGCCTTAACATAATAAAGTCCGTATGTAACATAACCAAATCTAACATCATACTCAATGGTGAAAGATTGAAAACTTTCCCTCTAAAATGAGGAACAAGACAAGGATGTTCACTCACACCATTCCTATTCAACATAGTACTGGAAGTCCTACACATAACAATTAGGCAAGAAAAAGAAATAAAAGGCATCCAAATTGAAAAAGAAAAAATAAAATTATCTCTGTTCTGATGACTTAAAGACTCCACCTTGTATGTTGAAAACCTTAAAGACTCCAACAAAATAACTGTTAGACTAATAAACAAATTCAGGGAATTTGAGAATACAAAATCAACATACCAAAATCAATTGCAAGTCTATATTCTCATTGTAAATTATCCAGTAAAGAAATTAAGAAAACAACTCATTTATATTAGCATCGAAAATAATGAAATACTCAGGAATTAACTAAAGAGGTAAAATACGTATACACAGAAAACTAGGAAATGTTGAAAAAGAAAATAAAGAAGACACAAGTAAATGGAAAGACAGCTTGTTTCCTGGACTAGAAGACTTTATATTGTTAAAAATGTCCATTCTACCCAAAGTGATCTACAGCTTCAGTAAAATAGATATTAAGATTCCACTGGTGTTTTTTACAGAAATATAAAAGGCAATTCTAATGTTCATATGGAACTACAAAGGACTCCAAATAGCCAAAGCAATCTTGAACATGAAAAACAAAGTTGGAGGTATCACACTTTCTGATTTCAAAATTTATTAAAAAGCTACAGTAATAAAACATCATGATACTGGCATGAAGACAGACATAAAGACCAATGGAACAGAATAAAGAGGCCATAAATAAACCCACATATATATAGACAACTGATCTTTGACAAAGGTGCCAAGATCACACAATGTATAAAGGATTGTCTCTTCAGAAAATGATGCTGCAACAACTGGATATCCACATGTAAAAGAAAGAAACTGAACACTTATCTTACCCGTACGCAAAAAATCAAACTCAATATGGATCAAATTCTTAAAAGACCTGAAACTGTAAAACTCCTAGAAGAAAATGTAGGGGAAAGCTTCATGTTATTGGTCTGGGCAATGATTTTTTGGTTATGACACTAAAAACACAGGCAGCAAAAACCAAAAATTAATAAGTGGGAATAAAAATGTGGGAAAATTGGAACCTTGCTACATTTTTGACGGGAATATAAAATGGTGCAGCTGTGATGGAAAGCATTATGGAGTTTCCTTATGAACTTAAAACTATAGCTACCATATGATAGATTGTCCCACTTCTTGGTATTTACCTGAAATAATTTTAATTAGAATCTTGAAGAGATATTGATGCTCCCATGTTTATTGCCACACTATTCACAATTTTCAAGTGTTGGAAACAACCTAAATATCTATAAGCAGATGAGTGGATAAATAAAATATGGTAAACCAACACAATAAATGTTATTCAGCATTAAAATGAAAGAAATATTGCCATATGTTACAGCATGGATGAACATTGGGGACATTATGTTAAGTGAAATAAGCCAGTCACAGAAGGACCATTATTGCATGATTCCACCTACATGAGGTATCTAAAATAGTCACACTCAGAGGAGCAGAAAGTAGAATGGTGGTTGCCAAGAGCTGAAGGAAGGGGCAAATTGAAATTTACTCTTCAACAGATTTAAAGTTTCAGGATTTTCACTGGCCTAAAAATCCTCTGTACTCTGCCTAGACATACCTCCCAACCTCACACCCACACCCCTGGAAACCACTGATCTTTTTATTTTTTATTGTCTCCATAGTTTTGCCTTTTCCAGAATGTCATATAGTTGGAATCATACAATATGTAGCCTTCTCAGATCAGCTTCTTTCACTTAGTAATATGCACATAAGTTTTCTCCATGTCTTTTCATGACTTGACAGCTCACTATTTTTAGCATTGAAAACTATTCCATTGATTGGATGTAACGTAATGTATTTATCCAGTCACTTACTGAAGAACATATTCATTCTTTCCGCATTTTGGCAGTTATAAATAAAGCTGCTCTAAATATCCATGTGCAGGTTTTTGTGTGAACACAAGTTTTTCATTTCTCTATGATAAATACCAAGGAGCAAGATTGCTGGATTTCATAAGAGTGCATTTAGTTTTGTAAAAATAACTACCAAACTGTCAAACTTTCTGTATCATTTTACATTCCCACCAGCAGTAAATTAGAGTTCCTGTTGCTCCATATTCTCACGATCATTTTGTATTGCCAGTGTTCTGGATTGTGGCCATTCTAACAGGTGGGTAGTGGTATCTCATGTTGCTTTAATTTGCATTTCCATGATGACATGATGTGGGCATTTTTTAATACACTATTTACCATCTGTTTATCTTTGGTGAGATGTCTGTTAAGGGCTTTGTTGCATTTTTTAATCAGGTTGTTTTCTTACTGTTGAGTTTTCAGAGTTCTTTGAATATCTTGGATAGCAGTCCTTTATCAGCCACGTGTTTTGCAAACATTTTCTCCACGTCTGTGGCTTGCCTTTTTATCTCTTCATATTTAATATTACAATGTGGCAGCTATGGAAATCAGATTCTTTCTCCACTTTAAGGTGTTTTTTTTGGTCACTCTTTGCTGATTGTGTTGTTGTTACTGGTTGTTTAGTGATTTTTATTACAAAAGTTCTGTAAAGTCTACATTCTTTTCATATGTGGCCACATGTAGCAGACAGATAATTATTGGAAAAAGATTCCTTTAGTTGGGTAAAACTAATAACTATAATCTTCCATATTTAGAGTGAAAAGAATAAAGTGAAGTAAAGTACTATCATGAGTAGATACTGAACACTGAAAGGCTTATGAAAATTGATGGGAATACTGGTTTTGGAGTAGAACAACTTATCCTGAGAAGTCCTAAACATATTCTACACTTATAGAGTTAGGAACAGGATTCAGTGAACCTACATGGCTTATAAATCCCAGAGTCAAAATTTTAGTTTAGGGGCTTCCCTGGTGGTGCAGTGGTTGAGAGTCCGCCTGCCACTGCAGGGGACACAGGTTTGTGCCCCGGTCCGGGAAGATCCCAATGCCGCAGAGCGGCTGGGCCCATGAGCCATGGCTGCTGAGCCTGCATGTCCGGAGCCTGTGCTCCTCAACGGGAGAGGCCACAACAGTGAGAGGCCCGCGTACAGCAAAAAAAAAAAAATAAGAAAATTAAAAAATTTTAGTTTAAACTGATCCTTTATAGTAGCACATTCTCTCTAGTGTAATTCACATTAAATACAGACCTCAAAGAATTTTTACAGATGAAAGGCCAAGAACATATTTAATAATAAAAATATCACTAGAATATTAAGACTCATGTCTAAATAAGCAAGAGTCAGTTAGAATCAGAAAATAAATCCCAGTATTCGGCCTAAAACATTGAATAATTTGCAATTGTATGCTACAGTATATGAAATAAAAACATGATATGTTTAAGTAAATTAAGTTAATATTTAAATGTGTGATGAGTGAATAAGTGACCACTGAAAATGATGAAGCAGTTTTGGAAAGGAAAGAAAAAACTTTTAGATAGAAATGATAAATGATTATTGATATTGGAAGTAAAATAATATTAGACATACAGTTGATGTGATAATTGTAAATTTACACTGCTACACAGATATTAATGAAGTGAAAACAGAAGTTACACAGAAAGTAACATAGAAAGAGGCTGCAACTTCAGTAGATAAAATTAAATTGAGAATTAAATTGAAGTTCAAGTATGGTTAATGTGAATACTATAGAGAGAGAAAATGGGAAAAAACAATATTGAGAAAAATTACCTAAGAACCTTCTTGAATTTATGAAAGACATCAATTGACTAATGAAAAATATAAAGCATAAAAAAATATTTATTCAACAAACAAAACCAAAAGTTAGTAGAAGGAAAGAAATAATAAAGATCACAGTGGAAATAAATGAAATAGAGACTAAGAAAACAATAGAAAAGATCAAAGAAACCAAAAGCTTCTTCTATGAAAAGATAAACAAAATTGATAAACCTTTAGCCAGACTCATTAGAAAAAAAGGGAGAGGGCCCCAATCAATAAAATGAGAAATGAAAAAGGAGAAGCTACAAACAACACCACAGAAATACAAAAGCTCTTAAGAGACTACTGTAAGCAACTATCTGCCAATAAAATGGACAACCTAGAAGAATTGGACAAATTCTTAGAGAGGTACAATCTCCAAAGACTGAACCAGGAAGAAACAGAAAATATGTACAGACCAATCACAAGTACTGAAATTGAAACTGTGATTTAAAAATTTCCAACAAACAAAAGTCCAGGACCAGATGGCTTCACAGGTGAATTCTACCAAATATTTAGAGAAGAGTTAACACCTCTCCTTCTGAAACTATTCCAAAAAAATGCAGAGGAAGGAACACTCCCAAACTCATTCTCAATGAGGCCACCCGCACTCTGATACAAAACCAGAAATACATACTACAAAAAAGAAAACTACAGAACAATGTCACTGAGGAATAGAGATGCAAAAATCCTCAACAAAATATTAGCAAACTAAATCCAACAATACATTAAAGGGATCATACACCATGATCAAGTGGACTTATCCCAGGGATGCAAGGCTTTTTCAGTATCCACAAATCAATCAGTGTGATACACCACATTAACACACTGAAGAATAAACACCATATAACCATCTCAATAGATGCATAAAAAGCTTTTGATAAAATTCAACATCCACTTGTGATTAAAAACTCTCCAGAAAGTGGACATAGAGGGAGCATACCTCAGTATAATAAAGGTCATATATGACAAACTGACAGCTAATATCATACTCAATGGTGAAAAGTTGAAAACATTTCTTTGAAGACCAGGAACAAGACAAGGATGCCCAATCTTGCCACTTTTGTTCAACATAGTTTGGAACTCCTAGCCACAGCAATCAGAGAATAAAAAGAAAGAAAAGGAATCCACATTGAAAAAGAAGAAGTAATACTGTCACTGTTTGCAGATGACATGATATTATACATAGAAAATTGTAAATATGTTACCAGAAAACTACTAGAGCTTATCAATAAATTTGGTAAAGTTGCAGGATACAAAATTAATACACAGAAATCTCTTTCATTTCTATACACTAACAATGAAATATCAGAAAGAGAAGTTAAGGAAACAATTCCATTTACCATGCATCAAAAGGAATAAAATACCTAGGAATAAACCTACCTATGAAGGCAAAATACCTGTACTCTGAAAACTATAAGACACTGATGAAAGAAATTGAAGATGACACAAACAGATGGAAAGATACACCATGCTCTTGGATTAGAAAAATCAATATTGATAATATGACTATACTACAAAAGTTTCTGTTTTGTAAATATGTTCATTTGTATCATTTGTTTTAGATTCCACATATAAGCAATATCATATGTTTGTCTTTCTCTGTCTGACTTACTTTACTTAGTATGATAATCTCTGGGGAAAACTCTAATTCTAAAATATATATCCACCCCAATGTTCATTGCAGCATTATTTACAATAGACATGGAAGCAACCTAAATGTCCATTGACAGAGGAATGGATAAAGAAGATGTGGTATATTATGTATATCCAATGGAATATTACTGAGCCATAAAAAAGAATGAAATAATGCCATTTGCAGCAACATGGATGGACCTAGATATTATCATTCTAAGTGAAGTAAACCAGACAGAGAAAGACAGATATCATATGATATCTCTTTTCTGTGGAATCTGAAAAAAAGATACAATTGAATTTATTTTCAAAGCAGAAATAGATCCACAGATATAAAAAACAGGCTATGGTTACCAAAGGTGGGGGAGGGATAAATTAGGAGGTTGGGATTAACACATACACATCACTATATATAAAATAGATAATCAACAAGGATCTACTGCATGGAACAGGGAACTATACTCAATATTTTGTAATAACCTGTAAGGGAAAAGAATCTGAAAAATAATATATATTTATAGACATATATATATATATATATATATATATATATATATATATAAAACTGAATCACTGTGCTATACACCTGAAAGTAACATGATATTGGAAATCAACTATACTTCAATAAAATTAAAAGATAAAAATAAATATATAAATAAATTATACAGACATACCTTGGAGATTTTGCAGGTTCAGTTCCATACCATAATAAAGCAAATATCACACAAAATCTTTCATTTCCCAGTGCATATAAGTTATGTTTTCACTATACTGTAGTCTATTAAATGTGCAATAACATTATGTCTAAAAAAATACATATACCATAATTGAAAAATCCTTTATTGCAAAAAAAAAATGCTCACCATCGCCTGAGCCTTCAGCAAGTTATGATCTTTTTGCTGGTGAAGGTTCTTGCCTAGGTGTTCATGGCTGCTAATTAGTGTAGTGTTTGATTAAGGACTGTGATGGCAATTTCTCAGTATAATACAGTAATAAAGTTAGCCACATTATTTGACTCTTCCTATCATGAAAAAGTTCTCTGTAGCATGCAGTGCTGTTTGATAGCAATTTTTTCACAGAGAACTTCTTTTGAAATTTGAGTCAATTCTCTCAAACCCTGCTGCTGCTTTATCACTAAGTTAATGCAACATTCTAAATCTTCTGTTGTCATTTCAACAATCTTCACAGCATTTTCCACAGGAATAGATTCCATATCAAGAAACCACTTTCTTTGCTTATCCATAAGAAGCATCTCCTCGTCTGTTAAAGTTTTATCATGAGGTTAGAGCAATTCAGTCATCTCTTCAGTCTCCAATTCTAATTCCATTATCTTTCCTATTTCTACCACATCTGCATTTACATCCTCCATTAAAGTCTTGAACCACTCACAGTCATCCATGAGGGTTGGAATCAAATTCTTCCAAACTCCTGTGAATGTTAATATTTTGACCCCTTCCTATGAATCACATAATCCTCTTAATCGTACCTAGAATGGTGAATCTTTTCCAGAAGGTTTTCAATGTACTTTGTCCAGATCCATCAGAGGAATCACTATCTATTGCAGCTATAGCCTTACAAAATGTATTTCTTAAATAATAAGACTTGAAAGCCAAAATAACTCCTTCATCCATTCCCTGCACAATGGATGTTATGTTAGCAGGCATAAAAACAACGTTAATCTTGTTGTACATCTTCATCAGAGCTCTTGGGTGATCCATGAGCAGTAATACTTTTAAAGGATTTTTTTCTTCTGAGCAGTAGATCTCAATGGTGGGCTTAAAATATTCAGTAAACCATGTTGTAGACAGATGTGCTGTCGTCCAGACTTTGTTGTTTCATAGAGCACAGGCAGAGAAGATTTTGCATAATTCTTAAGGGCCTTAGAATATTCTAAGTGGTAAATGAGCTTTGGCTTCAACTTATTAGCCCCTAACAAGAGAATCAGCTTGTCTTTTTAAGAGTTAAAGCCAGCACTGACTTCTTTCTCACTGTGAAAGTCCTAGCTGGCATCTTCTTCCAACAGAAGGCTGTTTCATTTCCATTGAAAACCGGTTGTTAAGTGTAGCCACCTTCATTATCTTAGCTAGATATTCTAGATAACTTGCTGCAACTTCTAAATCAGAACTTGCTGCTTCACCTTGTACTTTGTTGTTATGGTGATGGCCTCTTTCCTTAAATCTCATGAACCAACCTCTGCTAGCATCAAACTTTTCTTCTAGAGTGTCCTCACCTCTCTCAGCCTTCATAGAATTGAAGAGAGTTAGGACCTTACTGTGGATTGGGCTTTGGCTTAAGGGAATGTTGTGGCTGGTTTGATCTTCTCTTGTGACCACTATAACTTTCTTCATCTCAGCAATAAGGCTGTTTTGCCTTCCTATCATTTGTGTATTCACTGGAGCAGCACTTTTTATTTCCTTCAAGAATTTTTCCTTTGCACTCAAAACTTGGCTGTTTGGTGCCAGAGGCCTAACTTTCAACCTAGCTCAGCTTTTGCCATGCTTTCATCACTGAGCTTAATCATTTCTAGCTTTTGATTTAAAGTGAGAGTTGTGTGACTCTTCCATTCACTTCAACACTTAGAGGTTATTGTACGGTTATTAATTGACGTAATTTCAATATTGTTGTGTTGCAGAGAATACGGAGGCTCAAGGAGAGAGATCAGTGAACAGCTGGTCAACAGAGTAGTCAAAACATATACATTTGGTAATTTTGACTTCTTATAAGGACACGATTTGTGGTGCCCCAAAATAATTACAATAGTAATATCAAAGATCAATGATCACTGATCACCAGAGCAAATGTATATTAAGTATACCTCAAAAAAGCTAAAAAAAAAAAAAGAAGAGTTGATGTTTGTGTTCGTCAGGGTTTTCCAGAAAAACAAAACTAATAGAATAGAATAGATGATAGATAGATAGATAGATAGATAGATAGATAGATAGATTAGATGATAGATAGATGATAGATAAAAAGATATTTACTCATGCCGTTTTGTATACTGAGAAGTCCCATCCACTGCCAGCTGTAACCTGGAGGCCCAGGAAAGCTGGTGATATAGTTCCAGTACAAACCTGAATACCTGAGAACCAGGGGAGTCAATGGTGAAAGTCCTGGTCCAAGTCTGAAGACCCATGACCCAGGAGTACCCATGTCCGATGTCCACAGATGGGTATCCCGGAGACACCAAGAACAAATTTGTCCTTCCTCTGTCTTTTTGTTCTGTTCAGGGCCTTCAACAGTTTGAATAATTCCCACTTGCATTGGTGAGGATGAACTTCCTTACTCAATCTACCAATTCAAATGCTAATCTCTACTAGAAACACCCTTATGGACACACTCAGAAATAATGTTCTACAAGATATCTGGGCATCTCTTAGCCAAGTCAAGTTGACACATAAATTTAACCATAATAACGTTAGTCTTGAGTTTGAAATTTATACGGCTGACCAGCATGCTAGAAATTCAGGCAGGTTTTCTATATTACAGTATGGAGGCAGAATTCCTGCTTCTCCCAGAAACTTCAGTTTTGCTTTGAAGGCCTTCATTTGGTTGGATGGGGCTCACACGCCTTATGGATGTTAATCTCTGTTATTTAAGCCAACTGATTTTAAATGTTAATCACATAAACAAAATACTTTCATGGTAATATCTAGACTAGTGTTTGACCAAACAGCTGGGCACAATAGCTTAGCCAAGTTGACAAATAAAATGAATCATCTCAGTCTGTATTTTTAAAAAAGAAGAAAAATTTTACATCTATAGTCTAACCTGCAAACTTAACACACTGGAAAAAGAAAAGCAAACTGAAGCAAGAAAAAGGAATAAAATGGGGGCTTCCCTGGTGGCAGAGTGGTTAAGAATCCTCCTGCCAATACAGGGGAGATGGATTCAAGCCCTCGTCTGGGAAGATCCCACATGTCTCAGAGCAACTAAGCCCATGAGCCACAACTACTGAGCCTGTGCTCTAGAGCCCGTGGACCACATCTACTGAGCTCACGTGCCACAACTACTACCTGCATGCCTAGAGCCTGTGCTCCACAACAAGAGAAGCCACTGCAGTGAGAAGCCCGTGAACCACAACGAAAAGTAGCCCCCACTTACCGCAACTAGAGAAAGCCTGCACGCAGCAACAAAGAGCCAACACAGCCAAAAATAAATAAAATAAATTTTTTAAAAAGGAATAAAATGATTAAGAAATGCAGGAATTATTGAAATAGAAAATAGAAAAACAATAGAGAAATCAATGAAACCAAAAGACAGTTCTCTTAAAAGTTCAAAAAAGTAAAGGGGATATTACTACCAACCTTACAGAAATAAATAAGGATTATAAATAAATACTGTGAAAAATGTTATAGTGTAGAATAGGTAAAAAAAAAATTATATTCAAATGGAAGAACTTTGAATAAAGTATGCTAAATGAATGAAGCCAGACATGAAAGGTCACATATATAATTCTATTTAAATGAAAAACACAGAAGAGATAAGTCTGTAGAGACAAAAAATATATTATTAATGGAGTTTAGGGCTCATGAGGATGGCCCGAAGAGAGTGATAGCTAAAGGGTGCAGGGTTTCTTTTTGAAGTAAAGAAAATGTTCTAAACTTAACTTTTGTAATGTTTGTACATAGTTGAATATATTGAAATTCATGGAAATGTACTATATAAATGGGTGAATGTATTGTATATGAAATTTATCTCAATAAAGCTGTTTTAAAACAAAACAAATATAAGGAGGAATAAAAGAAAGGGTGTTCTGACCACCTCTGGAAGTGGATTGTTGGCATCTTTACTCCAATCTGAACCTTAGCAAAGGAAAGGGTATAATTGTCATCCCACAAACAGCAGCTCAGCTGAGTATAGAAGTCAGCTTTCTGGGACAACCTCACAGCTGGGCCGCTTCATTAGATTCTAAGCCTAGGCCTTTGCTTCATGTTCACAGACTTATCAAAAGCTGTTCAGAAGGTATGGTTTGCCTTCCGGTGTTTCGGGTCTCACCAAGCTAGGAGTACTGGTGGCTCAGAGACCCCACCCCTTAAACATCCTCTCATGCTCCCTGAGAACAATTGTTGCCTCGGCTACTTTATTACATAGTGAACAGTCATCACTGAAATTGCCTCAGCAGGCCCTGTCCTGCTTGAAAAGGGACAGTATTCATGGATTGAGGATGGGGTTAGCTCTGCTTTAGTGACACCCTAAGAATTTTGGAATCCTGTGGCTGTTAAACTTCCAGAGGTAGCTATTATCTCACAAAGTGGCCATGTTCTTTCTTTATTTTGGTGAAGGTCAGAAGAGCATGCTGCAGACGTGTTTAACCCATATGCATTAGATACTCCAGCTGTAATTTTTGACAGTGGATCAGGACTCTGCAAAGCAGGCATGTCTGGAGAGACTGGGCCCCATCATGTCATCAGTTCTGTCATGGGGCATCCTAAATTCAACATGGCTTTACTATAAGCCAATCAGAAAAAATTACACTGTGGGGGGGAAAAGCCCTGTTCAAGTATGGAGCCTTGTATCTGCACTATCCCATTGAATGTGGACTGGTAACAAGATGGGATGACATGTAAAAACTCTGGAAGTATCTTTTTGAGTGGGAGCTGGGAGTAAAACCCTGTCAACAACCTGTGCTCATGACCTAGCCCTCCTTGAACCCAAGGGAGACTCGAGAGAAGACAGCAGAAGTGATGTTTGAGACCTTCAGTGTGCCTGCCTTCTACCTGTCCAATCACGTGGTCATAGCACTCTATACCTCTGCCTCTGTCACGGGCTTAGTGGTGGACAGTGGTAATGGGATCACTTGCACTGTCCCCATTTTTGAGGGTTACTCCCTTCCTCCTGCCATCATCAAACTCTATGTGGCAGAGAGAGACATCACAGAGCACTCACCCAACTCCTCCTGGCCAGTGGGTGTAATTACCCTTGCATACTCAACAAGGCCTTATTGGATGACATAAAAGAGACGCTGTGCTGTGTGGCCTTAGAGCCAGAGAAAGAACTTTGTAAGAAGCCAGAGGAGGTCCTGAGAAAATACAAACTACCAGATGGAAATGTCATCCACCTTGGGGATCATCTGTACCAGGTACCTGAGATACTTTTTGCACCTGACCAGCTGGGTGTCCACAACCCAGGACTATCAAAAATGGTCTCCAGCAGCATTATGAAGTGTGACACCGACATCCAGAAAAATCTTTTTGAAGAAATTGTGCTGTCTGGGGGCACCACTGTCTTCCCTGGGCTTGAGAAAAGACTTACGAAAGAACTGGAACAGCTGGCCTTCAGAGGAACTCCCATCAAGATCACTACTTCTCCTGATGGATGTTTCTCTGAATGGATAGGTGCATCCATCGTGACCTCTCTGAGCAGTTTCAAGCAGATGTGGATCACTTCTGTGGATTTCATGGAGTTTGGGACATATGTTGTCTAGAGAATATGCTTTTAAAGGATTCAGAGCACAGGGGACAGCTTGAATTGTCAGATCATAGGAGCACTGGTGGAAGGTGACATTTTCCCTTGGGCTTCAGCATGTATTCAGTAAAAGTGATATGGCATTTTGGGTTTCAGTTCATTTTGGGTAGCACCAGAGTAATTTTTCATCCAGGTAGTGAATCTTTTTAAGTGATTCTAGTCCACCCTTCCTGTCTCAGGGACCTATTCAGTTGTTTTCTCCTAATAAATCCTTGGGTTATGTGTTACAGCTGTGTCCACTTGCAGGGTTTGTAGTAAAAACAAATACTTGAGCTTCATGCCTAGAAGCTTAATTCAGTAGGTCCCTAGAATCTTCATTTTAATCAAGTGTCTTAGATATTTTTGATAGATCTAGTGTGAAGGAGAGACAGAATTACCAGGGAAAATGTGGAGAGGGAGGAGAATTAAGTAGAAGAAGGAATGCTACCTAGCTCTTAGGGCTCAACTGATCCTTTCAGTCAACTGGTTCTTAATTAGCACAATAGGGCTCTCTACTGTTAGGCAGCTAAATAAGATAGAGCTGTTGTCCTTCCTTGTCAAAGAGGAGAGATGTGGAGAGAGATGAGAGAAATCACTATTTGTTTAAGGATCTCTAAGCTGAGGACCCCTATTCCCAGTTGGAGTATTAAGAATCAACATCTCTATTTTTTTAACTGAAGTATCGTTGCTTTGCAATATTATATGTTACAGGTGTACAATATAGTGATTCACAATTTTTAAAGTTTATACTCCATTTATACTTACTATAAAATATTGGCTATATTCTTCACATTGTACAAAATACCCTTGTAGTTTATTCTATGCCTAATAGTTTGTACCTCTTGTTCCCTTACCCCTACCTTGCCCTTCCTCATTCCCTCTCCCCACTGGTAACCACTAGTTCTCTATATCTCTTAATCTGCTTCTCTTTTGTTATATTCACTAGTTTGCTGCAAATGGCAAAATTTTGTTCTTTTTTATGGCTGAGTAGTATCTCACTGTATAGAAATACCACATCTTCTTCATCCATTCATCTGTTGATGGACACCTAGTTTGCTTCCGTATCTTGGCAATTGTAAATAATGCTGCTGTAAACATTGGAGTGCATGTACCTTTTCAAATTAGTGTTTTGGTTTTTTCAGATATATACCCAGGAGTGGAATTGCTGGGTCATTCTTATTTTATTTTTGGTTTGTTTTGTTTTACTTTCAAGGATATTTATAGCCTCACTTTGTTAGGGGAAAAAGACTGAAAATATGTAATCATCATCAATAAATTTTTGAATAAATTATGCATACAGTTTTTCTTCATTAGCTTAGCTGTATTTTCCCAAAATATTATCAAGATAGAAATGGAAAATTCAGAGAAGTCTTTGTAGTACAATCTATTTTTATGGTAAACAAAACAGTGGCACTTTCCCATATATATGTATGTCTGTGCACATTTGTATGTACATATATAAATGAATATGCTTTTTTACATGATTATAAGCACTTGGAAAAAAGTACAGAAGGTTACATACCATGCGGGTTGTTGTGGAACACCAGTTCATGATCCCGAGGCAGTGAGGCCAAGCAAACTGAAACAACAGAGTTTGGAGCAGAGAAAGGTTTATTTCAGGGCTGAGCCAGTAGCACTGGTGGCTCGTGCTCACAAAAGCCGAACTCCCTGATGGCTTTTGGGGAGAAGTTTTTATAGGCAGAATTTAGTGTAAGGGCTTCGGTGTGTTTGACTTTCTTCTGATTGGTTGGTGGTGAGATAGCAGGGTGATGTTCCAGGAATCTTGCGCTCAGCCAAAGTTGTCATCCTCCACCTGGCTGTGGGCCTTAGTTCTTACAGAAGAACTCAAAGATACTGCTATGCATATCCTTTGAGGAGGAACCAGGACCCTGCCCCAAGGCTGCACTATTGTTTCCTGACTGCTCCTCCTTTTTTTCTCCATTCCCTCCCTTGTCTAATTATCAACTGCTTGAATCTGCCCTTTGAAACTCAGGTAAGGTCTAAGAGGCTAAAGCCTTTTCCCTACAAACAAGAGAAGGGGAGACCAGAAAGGATTTGTACCTGGGAGGGCACACAGGGTCCTGCTTTGTTTCAATCCCCCCTTTTCCTTAATACTCCTCTATTTTGAGCAGGGCAGGTACGGACAAGTAAGGTAATAACGTTTTGGGTAGAGAGGTTAATCAGGAACTCTGCAGAGGAACTCGGTTTTAGAGGGAATCAGTTTCTGGTTTACACAAGTTGGTGGAGAAGAATGGAATAAAACATAGTACTGGTGGAAAGAAGAGTGGGAGTGGGAGCAAATCAAAAAGAAAGAACTATACTTTAAAAATGTCATCCTGAATGAAATGAAACCATTTGTCTATAAAAAATGAGGAATTCTATTTTCCATATATCTTTCCAACTACATATTCAGGGTGTCATATTGTTAGCTTGTTTTACAACACAGCCATGAAAATGAAAATTATCTAATATTCAGTAAAAATCACTATAAATCAGGTATTTTATTTTTATATTTATTTGAGATATCTGGTTGAATATCATACTGCTGCTTACAGATAACTTAGCAAAACCACAGTGGAACCAGAAGACAGTAGAATTATAGGTTCAAAGAGCTAGGAAAATATACTGTCAAACTAGAATTATATACCCAGGAAAACCATTCCAAGAAAGATGGTAAAAATACTTTCTGAAAATAACCGAATGTGTTTACTCTCAATACTCCATCACTAAAGGAAATTTTATATGATTATTTGAGGGCATATAAAAATAATCCCAATGGGACTTCCCTGGTGGCTCACTGGTTAAGAATCTGCCTGCCAATGCAGGGGACATGGGTTCAAGCCCTGGTCCAGGAAGATCCCACATGCCACAGAGCAACTAAGCCCGTGCACCACAACTACTGAGCCTGCACTCTAGAGCCCGTGAACCACAACTACTGAGCCCATGTGCCACGAGCCCATGCTCTGCAACAAGAGAAGCCACTGCAATTGGAAGCTTGTGCACCACAATGAAGAGTAGCCCCCACTCACTGCAACTAGAAAAAGCCCAAGCGCAACAACAAAGGCCCAACACAGCCAAAAATAAATAAATAAATTTTTTAAAAAAGAATCTGCCTGCCAATGCAGGGGACACAGGTTCAAGCCCTGGTCTGGGAAGCTCCCACATGCCGCAGAGCAACTAAGCCCATGCACCACAAATACTGAGCCTGCACTCTAGAGCCTGTGAGCCACAACTACTGAGCCCGCATGCCACAACTACTGAATCCCACTTGCCTACAGCCTGTGCTCCACAACAAGAGAAGCCACAACAATCAGAAGCCCACAAACCACAACGAAGAGCAGCCCCCACTCACCGCAACTAGAGAAAGCCCATGGGCAGCAATGAAGGCCCAACGCAGCCAAAAATAAAATAAATGAAATAAAATAAATTTATAAAAATAAATAAATAAATAAATAATCCCAGAAAAAGATACATATGGTGTACTAAGAAATAATGAACATTAAATAATGGTGAACTCAGAGGTAAATTTAAAAATACTGACTGTACAAATTTATGATATCAATATCAACATAATAAAAATCATGAAAATTCTGTAGTACAAAAGGACATAAATCATGGAAACAGGTTGGAGCTAGAAATCTGAATATACTTGCATTTCTCAGAAAGAAATTAAATTTAGAATATAGGTATAGAAACTGAAGGAACTCCTCCTATAAATCTGTAAAAATAAAACCAAAAACATAAATAACAACTGCAATTGGAAATATTAAAAGGCATTTCTAAAATACCAATGTGTCAAAGAAGAAATTGTAATAAAAATTATAAGGTAATTAAAAGTGAATGATAAAATATTAGGTATTAAGAGATGGAATGCTGCTAATGCTGGAATTAATTAGTAAGAAATGTATAGTATTAAATACTTATATAAGTAAAAAAGAAGATTGACTATCAGAGAGCTAAATATCCAGTTTTGAAGTTAGAAAAAGTGTTGCCAAACGAAGGTCATTTGGGATTAAGTGATCGTGTACCCATGTGCCACAACTAGTGAGGCCAAATAAACTGATGCACAGTGAAGCCAAATAAACTGAAACGTCAGAATTTGGAGCAGAGAAAGGTTTATTGCAGGGCCAAGCAAGGAGAGTGGCTGGCTCATGGTCAAAAACCCTGAACTCCTTGATGGTTTTTGGGGAAAAGTTTTTATAGGCAGAATTTGGGGTGAGGGCTGCAGGGTGTGTGACTTTTGTCTGATTGGTTGGTGGGGAGGTAGCAGGGTAGTGCTCCAGGAATCTTGTGCTTAGCCTGAAGTTGCCATCCTCCACCCGGTTGGGGGCCTTAGTTGTGTAGAAGAGCTCAAAAATATTGTTATTTATATTTCTTGAGGAGGAACCAGGACCCTTCCCCAAAGCTGCACTATTGTGTTTTTTCTCCCAATTTTTTTTAACATCTTTATTGGAGTATAATTGCTTGATAATGGTGTGTTAGTTTCTGCTTAATAACAAAGTGAATCAGTTATACATATACACATGTTCCCATATCTCTTCCCTCTTGTGTCTCCCTCCCTCCCACCCTCCCTATCCCACCCCTCTAGGTGGTCACAGAGCACTGAGCTGATCTCCCTGTGCCATGCAGCTGCTTCCCACTAGCTATCTATTTTATGTTTGGTAGTGTATATATGTCCATGACACTCTCTCACTTTGTCAAAGCTTACCCTTCCCCCTCCCCATATCCTCAAGTCCATTCTCTAGTAGGTCTGGTCTTTATTCCCGTCTTACCCCTAGGTTGTTCATGACCTTTTATTTTTTCCTTAGATTCCATATATATGTGTTAGCATGTGGTATTTGTTTTTCTTTTTCTGACTTACTTCACTCTGTATGACAGACTCTGGGTCCATCCACCTCATTACAATAACTCCATTTCGTTTCCTTTTATGGCTGGGTAATATTCCATTGTATATATGTGCCACATCTTCTTTATCCATTCATCCAATGATGGACACATAGGTTGCTTCCATGTCCTGGCTATTGTAAATAGAGGTGCAATGAACGTTTTGGTACATGACTCTTGGAATTATGGTTTTCTCAGGGTATATGCCCAGTAGTGGGATTGCTGGGTCGTATGGTAGTTCTAATTGTAGTTTTTTAAGGAGCCTCCATACTGTTTTTCATAGTGGCTGTATCAAATTGCACTCCCACCAGCAGTGCAAGAGTATTCCCTTTTCTCCACACCCTCTCCAGCATTTATTGTTTCTAGATATTTTAATGATGGCCATTCTGACCGGTGTGAGGTGATATCTTATTGTAGTTTTGATTTGCATATCTCTAATGATTAATGATGTTGAGCATTCTTTCATGTGTTTGTTGGCAATCTGTATATCTTCTTTGGAGAAATGTCTATTTAGGTCTTCTGCCCATTTTTGGATTAGGTTATTTGTTTTTTTCTTATTGAGCTGCATGAACTGCTTGTAAATATGGAGATTAATCCTTTCTCAGTTGCTTCATTGGCAAATATTTTCTCCCATTTTGAGGGTTGTCTTTTGGTCTTGTTTATGGTTTCCTTTGTTTTGCAAAAGCTTTTAAGTTTCATTTGGTCCCATTTGTTTATTTTTGTTTTTATTTCCATTTCTCTAGGAGGTGTGTCAAAAAGTATCATGCTGTGATGTATGTCATAGACTGTTCTGCCTATGTTTTCCTCTAAGAGTTTGATAGTTTTTGGCCTTATATTTAGATCTTTAATCCATATTGAGCTTATTTCTGGGTATGGTGTTAGGGAGTGTTCTAATCTCATACTTTTACATGTACCTGTCCAGTTTTCCCAGCACCATTTATTGAAGAGGTTGTCTTTCTCCACTGTATATTCTTGCCTCCTTTATCAAAGATAAGGTAACCATATGTGTGTGGGTATATCTCTGGGCTTTCTATCCTGTTCCATTGATCTATATTTCTGTTTTTGTGCCAGTACCATACTGTCTTGATTACTGTAGCCTTGTAGTATCGTCTGAAGTCAGGGACCTGATTCCTCCAGCTCCATTTTTTGTTCTCAAGATTGCTGTGGCTATTCGGGGTCTTTTGTGTTTCCATACAAATTGTTAAATTTTTTGTTCTCGTTCTGTGAAAAATGCCAGTGGTAGTTTGATAGCGATTGCATTGAATCTGTAGATTGCTTTGGGTAGTAGTGTCATTTTCACAGTGTTGATTATTCCAATCCAAGAACATGGTATATCTCTCCATCTATTTGTGTCATCTTCAATTTCTTTCATCAGTGTCTTATAACTTTCTGCATACAGGTCTTTTGTCTCCTTAGGTAGGTTTATTCCTAGATATTTTATTCTTTTTGTTGCAGTGGTAAATGGCAGTGTTTTCTTAATTTCATTTTCAGATTTTTCATCATTCGTGTATAAGAATGCCAGAGATTTTTGTGCATTAATTTTGCATCCTGCTACTTTACCAAATTAATTCATTAGCTCTGCTAGTTTTCTCATAGCATCTTTGGGATTCTCTATGTATAGTATTATGTCATCTGCAAACAGTGACAGCTTTACTTCTTCTTTTCCGACTTGGATTCCTTTTATTTCTTTTTCTTCTCTGATTGCTGTGGCTAAAACCCCCAAAACTATGTTGAATAATAATGTTGAGAGTGGGCAACCTTGTATTGTTCCTGATCTTAGAGGAAATTGTTTCAATTTTTCACCATTGAGGATGATGTTGGCTGTGGGTTTGTCATATATGGCCTTTATTATGTTGAGGAAAGTTCCCTCTGTGCCTACTTTCTTCAGGGTTTTCATCATAAATGGGTGTTGAATTTTGTCGAAAGCTTTCTCTGCATCTACTGAGATGATCATATGGTTTTTCTCCTTCAAGTTGTTAATATGGTGTATCACGTTGATTGATTTGCGTATATTGAAGAATCCTTGCATTCCTGGAATAAACCCCACTTGATCATGCTGTATGATCCTTTTAATGTGCTGTTGGATTCTGTTTGCTAGTATTTTGTTGAGGATTTTTGCATCTTTGTTCATCAGTGATATTGGCCTGTAGTTTTCTTTCTTTGTGACATCTTTGTCTGGTTTTGGTATCAGGGTGATGGTGGCCTCGTAGAATGAGTTTGGCAGTGTTCCTCCCTCTGCTATATTTTGGAAGACTTTGAGAAGGACAGGTGTTAGCTCTTCTCTAAATGTTTGATAGAATTCGCCTGTGAAGCCATCTGGTCCTGGACTTTTTTTTATTGGAAGATTTTTAATCACAGTCTCAATTTCAGTGCTTGTGATTGGTCTGTTCATATTTTCTATTTCTTCCTGGTTCAGTCTCGGCAGGTTGTGCATTTCTAAGAATGTGTACATTTCTTCCAGATTGTCCATTTTATTGGACTATAGTTGCTTGTAGTAATCTCTCATGATCTTTTGTATTTCTGCAGTGTCAGTTGTTACATCTCCTTTTCATTTCTAATTCTATTGATTTGAGGCTTCTCCCTTTTTTTCTTGATGAGTCTGGCTAATGGTTTATCAATTTTGTTTATCTTCTCAAAGAACCAGCTTTTAGTTTTATTGATCTTTGCTATAGTTTCCTTCATTCCTTTTTCATTGATTTCTGATCTGATCTTTATGATTTCTTTCCTTCTGCTAACTTTGGGGTTTTTTTGTTCTTCTTTCTCTAATTGCTTTAGTTTCAAGGTTAGGTAGTTTATTTGAGATGTTTCCTGTTTTTTAAGGTATGATTGTATTGTATAAACTTCCCTCTTAGAACTGCTTTTGCTGTATCCCATAGGTTTTGGGTCATCGTGTCTCCATTGTCATTTGTTTCTAGGTATTTTTTGATTTCCACTTTGATTTCTTCAGTGATCACTTCGTTATTAAATAGTGTATTGTTTAGCCTCCATGTGTTTGTATTTTTTACAGATCTTTTCCTGTAATTGATATCTAGTCTCATAGCGTTGTGGTCGGAAAAGATACTTGATACAATTTCAATTTTCTTAAATTTACCAAGGCTTGATTTGTGACCCAAGATATGATCTATCCTGGAGAATGTTCCATGAGCACTTGAGAAAAATGTGTATTCTGTTGTTTTTGTATGGAATGTCCTATAAATATCAATTAACTCCGTCTTGTTTAATGGATCATTTAGAGCTTGTGTTTCCTTATTATTTTCATTTGTCCAGTGGTGAGCTGTCCATTGGTGAAAGTGGGGTGTTGAAGTCCCCTACTATGAATATGTTACTGTTGATTTCCCCTTTTATGGCTCTTAGTACTTGCCTTATATACTGAGGTGCATATATTCACCCTTTGTTGGGTGCATAAATATTTTCAATTGTGTGTGTATGTCTTCTTCTTGGATCGATCCCTTGATCATTATGTGGTGTCCTTCTTTGTCCTTTGTAATAGTCTATTTTAAAGTCTATTTTGTCGGATATGAGGATTGCTACTCCAGCTTTCTTTTGATTTCCATTTTCATGGAATATCTTTTTCCATCCCCTCACTTTCAGTTTGTATGTGTCCCTGGGTCTGAAGTGGGTCTCTTGTAGACAGCATATATATGGGTCTTGTTTTTATATGCATTCAGCCAGTCTATGTCTTTTGTTTGGAGCTTTAATCCATTTACAGTTAAGGTAATTATTGATATCTGTGTTCCTCTTCCCATTTTCTTAATTGTTTTGGGTTTGTGATTGTAGGTGTTTTCCTTCTCTTGTGTTTCTTGCCTAGAGAATTTCCTTTAGCATTTGTTGTAAAGCTGGTTTGGTGGTGCTGAAGTCTCTCAGCTTTTGCTTGTCTGTAAAGGTTTTAATTTCTCCATCAAATCTGGATGAGATCCCTGCTAGGTAGAGTGATCTTGATTGTAGATTTTTCTCCTTCATCACTTTAAATATGCCCTGCCACTCCCTTCTGGCTTGCAGAGTTTCTGCTGAAAGATCAGCTATTGACCTTATGGGGATTACCTTATGTGTTATTTGTTGTTTTCCCCTTGCTGCTTTTAATATGTTTTGTTTGTATTTAATTTTTGATAGTTTGATTAATATGTGTGTTGGCATGTTTCTCCTTGTATTTATCCTGTATGGGACTCTCTGTGCTTCGTGGAGTTGATTAACTATGTCCTTTCCCAAATTTGGGAAGTTTTCAACTATAATCTCTTCAAATATTTTCTCAGTCCCTTTCTTTTTCTCTTCTTCTTCTGGGATCCCTATAATTTGAATGTTGGTGTGTTTAATGTTATCCCAGAGGTCTCTGAGACTGTCCTCAGTTCTTTTCATTCTTTTCTCTTTATTCTTCTGTGCAGTAGTTATTTCCACTGTTTTATCTTTCAGGTCACTTATCTGTTCTTCTGCCTCAGTTATTCTGCTATTGATCCCTTCTAGAGTATTTTATTGTGTTGTTCATTGTTGCTTGTTTCCTCTTTAGTTCTTCTAGGTCCATGTTAAATGTTTCTTGCATTTTCTCTATTTTCTTTCCAAGATTTGGGGTCATGTTTACTATCATTCTGAATTATTTTTCAGGTAGACTGCCTATTTTCTCCTCATTTGTTAGGTATGGTGGCTTTTTATCTTGCTCCTTCATCTGCTGTGTATTTTTCTGTCTTCTCATTTTGCTTATCTTACTGTGCTTGGGGTCTCCTTTTTGCAGACCCCAGGATCACAGTTCCTGTTGTTTCTGGTTTGTGTCCACAGTGGCTAAAGTTGGTTCAGTGGATTGTGTAGGATTCCTGGTGGAGGGTACTAGTGCCTGTGTTCTGGTGGATGAGGCTGGATCTTGTCTTTCTGGTGGACCAGTCCATGCCTGGTGGTGTGTTTTGGGGTGTCTGTGGCCTTATTATGATTTTAGGCAGCCTCTCTGCTAATGGATGGGGTTGCATTTCTGTCTTGCTAGTTGTTTGGTTTTGTATAGGGTGTCCAGCACTGTAGCTTGCTGGTCATTGAGTGAAGCTGGGTCTTGGTGTTGAGATGGAGATCTTTGGGAGATTTTTGCCATTTGATATTATGTGGAGCTGGGAGGTCTCTTGTGGACCAGTGTCCTGAAGTTGGCTCTCCCACCTCAGTGGCACAGCACTGACTCCTTGCTGGAGCACCGAGAGCCTTTCATCCACATGGCTCAGAATAAAAGGGAGAAAATGTAGAAAGAAAAAAGGAAAGAAAGAGGATAAAGTAAAATAAAGTAATATAAAATAAAGTTATTAAAATAAAATAATTATTTTAAAAAATGTTTTACGTAAAAAAACGGACAGACAGAACCCTATGACATATGGTGAAAGCAATGCTATACAGACAAAATCGCACACAGAAGCATACACGTACACACTCACAAAGAGTGGAAAAGGGGAAACAATAATATATCTTGTTCTGAAAGTCCACCTCCTCAATTTGGGATGATTCATTGTCTATTCGGGTATTCCACCAATGCAGGGTACATCAAGTTGATTGTGGAGATTTAATCCACTGCTTCTGAGGCTGCTGGGAGAGATTTCCCTTTCTCTTCTTTGTTTGCCTAGCTCCCGGGGTTCAGCTTTGGATTTGGCCCTGCCTCTGTGTGTAGGTGGCCGAAGGGCGCCTGTTCTTCGCTCAAACACGACAGGGTTAAAGGAGCTGCTGCTTCGGGGGCTCTGGCTCACTCAGGATGGGGGGAGGGAGGGGTACGGATGCGGGGCTAGCCTGTGATGGCAGAGGCTGGCTTGACGTTGCACCAGTCTGAGGCATGCTGTGCGTTCTCCGGGGGAAGTTGTCCCTGGATCCTGGGGCCCTGGCAGTGGCAAGCTGCACAGGCTCCCAGGAGGCGAGGTGGGGATAGTCACCTGTGTTTGCACACAGGCTTCTTGGTGGCGGCAGCAGCGGCCTTAGCATCTCATGCCCGTCTCCGGGGTCTGCACTGATAGCCGTGGCTCGTGCCCATCTCTGGAGCTCATTTAAGCAGCTCTCTTAATCCCCTCTCCTCACACACCAGGAAACAAAGAGGTAAGAAAAAGTCTTTTGCATCTTCGGCAGCTCCAGACTTTTTCCCGGACTCCCTCCCGGCTAGCCATGGTGCACTAGCCCCCTTCAAGCTGTGTTCACGCTGCTAACTCCCGACCGAAGCGTGAGCCTCAGCTCCCAGCCCCCGCCTGCCCCGGCGGGTGAGCAGACAAGCTTCTCAGGCTGGTGAGTGCTGGTCGGCACCGATCCTCTGTGCGGGAATCTCTCTGCTGTGCCCTCTGCACCCTTGTTGCTGTGCTCTCCTCCGCAGCTCCGAAGCCTCCCCCCTCCACCAACCGTGGTCTCCGCCCGCGAAGGGGCTTCCTAGTGTTTGGAAACCTTTCCTCCTTCACAGCTCCCTCCCACTGGTGCAGGTCCCGTCCCTATTCTTTTGTCTCTGTTTTTTCTGTTTTCCTTTGCCCTACCCAGGTACGTGGGGGAATTTCTTGCCTTTTGGGAGGTCTGAGGTCTTCTGCCAGCGTTCAGTGGGTGTTCTTTAGGAGTTGTTTCACATGTAGATGTGTTTCTGATGTATTTGTGGGGAAGGTGATCTCCGCGTCTTACTCTTCCACCATCTTCCCCCTCTCCTGCACTATTGTTTTTTGACTGTTCCTCCATTGTTTCTTCATATCCTCCCTTCCCTGATTAACAACTGTTTGAATCTACCCTTTGGAACTCAGGGAAGGTCAAGGAGGCTGAATGAAACCATTTCCTACAATCAAGAAACAGGGGACACAGAAAGGCTTTTATGCCCAGGAGAACCCCACAGGGTCCTGCTCAGTTTCAAAAGCAAGTAGAATAAACCCAAATATTTAGAACAGTAAATTTATTTTTTTATTATTATTATTTTTTTTTGCTGTACGCGGGCCTCTCACTGCTGTGGCCTCTCCCGTTGCGGAGCACAGGCTCCGGATGCGCAGGCTCAGCGGCCATGGCTCACGGGCCCAGCCGCTCCGCGGCATGTGGGATCCTCCTGGACCGGGGCACGAACCCGTGTCCCCTGCATCGGCAGGCGGACTCGCAACCACTGTGCCACCAGGGAAGCCCTAGAACAGTAAATTAAAAAAATAGGAAATCAGAAATTATTGAGATATAAAACAAGGATAAAATAAAGAGAATAAACAAGGACTTGATTCTTTATAAGGTCAAAATAAATAGACATACCTATGGAATTATTAATTGAAATTAACAATAAAGAAGTTTAAAATTATGAAGAATAAAAATTCTTTGTGAATGCTGTTGAGGCAACATTTAGGGTGAAGACTGCAGGGGTTTTGACCTTTGATAGTTTGATGGTGAGCTAGCAGGGTGATGTTCCAGGAATCTTGTGCTCAGCATGAAGTTACCATTCTTTACCTGGGTGGGGGTCTTAGTTCCTGCAGAAAAACTCAAAGATAGTGTTATGTATATCCATTGAGGCGGAACCAGGACCTTGCCCGAAGCCTGCATTTTTGTCTCTCTCTCTTTTTTTATTTATTTATGTTTTTAACATCTTTATTGGGGTATAATTGCTTTACAAAGTTGTGTTAGTTTCTGCTGTATAACAAAGTGAATCAGCTATATGTATACTTATATCCCCATATCCCCTCCCTCTTGCATCTCCCTCCCACTCTCGCTATCCCACCCCTCTAGGTAGTCACAAAGCAGCAAGCTGATCTCCATGTGCTATGCAGCTGCTTCCCACTAGCTATCTATTTTTCATTTGGTAGTGTATATACGTCCATGCCACTCTCTCACTTCGTTCCAGCTTACCCTTTCCCCTCCCTGTGTCCTTAAGTCCATTCTCTACATCTGCATCTTTATTCCTGTCCTGCCCCTAGGTTCTTCAGAACCATTTTTTTCTTAGATTCCATATATATGTGTTAGTATATGGTATTTGTTTTTCTTACTTACTTCACTCTGTATGACAGATTCTATGTCCATCCACCTCACTACAAATAACTCAATTTCATTTCTTTTTATGGCAAGTAGTATTCTGTTGTATATATATACCACATCTTCTTTATCCATTCATCTGTCGATGGGCACTTAGGTTGCTTCCATGTCCTGGCTCTTGTATATATGCACAAATTTTTCTTGACTGCTCCTCATTTGTTTCTGCATTCCCTCCCTTCCCTGACTAGCAACAGCTTGAATCTGCACTTTGGAACTCAGGGAAGTTCGAGGAGGATGAAGGAAGCCTGTTCCCTACAAATGAAAAATAAGGGACACATAAAGGCTTTTGTGCCCAGAAGGGCCCCACAGGGTCCCGCTCAGTTTCAATATTACAAATAACTTTACACTTAATCCCACAAATATAAATTTATCTAAACTATATCATAAAAATAGAAATTCCTACCTCGTGTAAAAATTACAAAATTATTTAAAAATCTTGACATAAAGTATTGTGTGTAGTTATTTGTCTAGGTCACTTTCTATCATTCATTCACAATTTCAAGTTTTCATTTTTTGTGCAATTCTTTAATAGTATTGAATAAAGAACAAATGCTAACCCATTATATGAATACCATATAACTTTTAAATAATAACCAATCATAGGCCATATATTAAAGAAAAATTCATATCACACTCATAAATATAGATACAAATTTCATTAGCAAAATATGAACATACCAAATTCTTCAGTGTATGAAAAGGTTAAGTTTTCAAGTTCAGTTTTGGTTTACTCCTGAAATGAAAGTTTGTTATACCATTTGTAAACATACGGATGTAATTCACTACATTTCAATAGATGGCAAAATTAGAGCATTTGAGTGTAATAAACTTCATTCATGATAAAAATTATCTAAAACAAAAGAGGTATTACCATAAAATTATTAATATTATTCACAAGCCTATATCAAACATGTTACAAACGTGTGAAACATTAAAATATTTATGTTAAAACATGAAAAAATCAAGGATTCCTGATACGACCAATTTAATTTAGCATTGTACCATAGGAGTTGTTATCAACCAATGCTCACAGAGAATGGGGGTGAGGCGCACTACCCAATAAAGGGAAATTCTATGGGTTCCAGTTGCATCCACTACGTTTCACTCCTTGTACCACTCAGAACCATTTATTTCTCAAAATAACTTTATTCCATCCAGGCACATCTCCAGGATGTATAGGTTGGTTATTTCTGGGAAATTCTTCAAAAAGAGGACTCATAGTACAAACTATAGCACTCAGCACTTCAGTTGGTTGCAGGGCCATAATTGATGTTCATCATCTCTCTCCTCCACCCCCTATTTAGTTTTTCCCTTCCCTTTTTGCTAGCATTTCTGTTGGTCTACCTTACTTGCTTGGTGATTTGACTCAGACTCTCAGTACTTATCAGGTCATGGTTGCTGTTTCTTGCTCATTTAGAGAAAAAAACATGGTATTTGAGTTTAAAAAAAGACCTGAGTGGTAAACATTTTTGTAGCAGCAGCCCTACCTACTCATAATGATCAAGGCCATTTACCCTTGCCAGCATAATAACTCTGTTTTGTATTTGCCCATCTGGCACTAGAACTCCAAAGTGACCTGGTAGAAGCCATAGATTTAAGTTTAATAGCCTTCTTAATTTGTACCCTAGTGTAAGTGTCCCCATTCTGGGGACCAAGATCTCTAGACACAATAGGGTATATATGTTGCGGGAAGCTCAAATTCCCCAAGTGAGTTACTGGGAATGTTTATGAGTGGGGTCACTCCTACTTTCACTCCTTGGTCCCTGGCCCAAGTGGTCTAGCTCTTGGTAATATAGCCCTATAAAATGGCCATTGGATTAAGATGAATAAAGGATAGTGCCCTGTCCTAACTAGATATTATCTTCATACCAGCAATTCATTTGTGCCATGTAGAGGTTTTTCTGATGCTCCATTAAGGTGGTTGCTTCTATGTGGTATGGTATGTAATATTGGGTTGGCCAAAATGTGCCTTAGGTTTGCAAGTAAAGATAAAAGACAACATTTTTCATTTTCACCAAGAACTTTATTGAACAGCATATTCACTCTTTTGTTCCACTACCTTCTGCCATTTTTCAGGCAACTTCATAATTCCATCTTCCCAAAACTTTTTATCTTTTTGAGCAGAGAACTGTTCGAGGTTCCTTTTACAGTCTTCCAGGGAATTGAAATTTTTTCCATTAAGAGAATTTTGTAAAGACTGAAATAAGTAGAAATCCAAAGGTGCAATGTCTGGTGAATACGGCAGGTGAGTCAGAACTTCCCAGCCAAGCTGTAACAATTTTTGCCTGGTCACCAAAGAAACATGTGGTCTTGTGTTATCCTGATGGAAGATTATGCATTTTCTGTTGACTAATTCTGGATGCTTTTCGTCCAGTGCTGCTTTCAGTTGGTCTAATTGGGAGTAGGACTTGTTGGAATTAATTGTTTCGTTTTCCAAAAGGAGCTCATAATAGAGGACTCCTTTCCAATCCCACCATATACACAACATCACCTTCTTTGGATGAAGACCGGCCTTTGGTGTGGTTGGTGGTGGTTCATTTTGCTTGTCCCATGATCTCTTCTTTTTTTTTTTTTTAACGTCTTTATTGGAGTATAATTGCTTTACAATGGTGTGTTAGTTTCTGCTTTACAACAAAGTGAATCAATTATACATATATATAGGTTCCCATATCTCTTCCCTCTTTCATCTCCCTCCCTACCACCCTCCCTATCCCACCCCTCTAGGTGGTCACAGACCACCTAGCTGACCATGATCTCTTCTATTCCACATTATTGTACAATATCCACTTTTCATCGCCTGTCACAATTTTTAAAAATTATTTATTTTTTGGCTGTATTGGGTCTTCATTGCTGAGCGTGGGCTTTCTCTCGTTGTGGCGAGCAGGAGCTACTCTTTGTTGTGGTGTGCAGGCTTCTCTTTGTGGTGGCTTCTCTTGTTGCGGAGCATGGGGTCTAGGCACGTGAGCTTCTGTAGTTGTGGTGCATGGGCTCGGTAGTTGTGGCGCACGGGCTTTGTTGTTCTGTGGCATGTGGGATATTCCTGGACCAGGGCTCAAACCCGTGTCCCCTGCATTGGCAGGTGGACTCTTAAACACTGCGCCACCAGGGAAGTTCCCACAATTTGTTTTAAAAACGAAACTTTTTCATTACGTTTTGGCAGAGAATCACACGCAGAAATACAGTCAAGAAGGTTTTTTTTGCTTATGTGGAACCTAAATATCAAAACAATTAATATAACCAAGCTGGTGCACATGATTTTCAATGCTTTATTTGAATATTTTGAGTATGTTGGCTATCTCCCACATCGTATAATGTTGATTGTTCTCAATTAATGTCTCGATTTTATCGCTACCAACTTCAACTGGTCTACCCATCTGTGGAGCATCGTCCAGTGAGAAATCTCCAGCATGAAACTTCACAAACCACTTTTGACACATTTGATCAATCACAGCAACTTCTTCATACACTGCACAAATCTTTTTTTGCATTTCAGTTGTATTTTTACCTTTCTTGAAATAATAAAGCATAATGTGCCAAAAATATTGCTCTTTTTTCTTCCATCTTCAATATTAAAATGGCTACACAAAATTTCATCAATTTTGATAATTTTTTAAAATGCACTCTGATAGAAGAGCTGTCACAATATAATGTAACAAATTGTCTCAAATGAAGTTAAAGACAACTAAGTGCTACTAGAGGCATCTTACAGAAAAATCCGAACGAACGTTTTGGCCAACCCAATATGATTAGTGTATCCCAAGGGTATGTACTCACCATGACATCTCGTTTTCTGTAAGGTTCCCTTGGTCTGTGGTTATATTGTACAGAATCTCATGCTAGTTACCACTTAATATCTGTGTCCTCGAATGGTAGTACTAGATGAGACACTATTGGTAAGAAAAGCAAACCTATTTCCAGAATGCATGTTAGTCTCAGCCACCATGAAATGTTGTATTTTCTCGGGTGGGTGGAACTCAAAATAATTAGTAGTCAAGTGGATTGTTGGACTCCTTAAGGGATGATGTCATACTGTTGGCTCAACATTGGTTCTGTTACTGGCAGGCTCTGGCTCTTACTGACTGGGAGAGTACTTAGAGGGAGGTGCTTGAACAGTCTTGACTCCTAATAGAGCTGCCACTTTGAAGTCACATTTTACAAGCACTTCTAAAAGTCATTGAAATTTTTCAGCATGCAAAGCCCCAAAGTATGAGAGTCTCAGTAAATATAGATTATAGGCAGTAGGCTCAGAGGATCTTAGGAAAGCTATATTCATTTTTATATCTGCTTATAGAAAAAATTCAGATTGAATTGATTTCCTTTTTGTAGAAATTCACTAAAAATAAGCAGCAGTCAAGATATAACAGAATTCTGTATTTTTTTTTCAGTATTTTCCTTTGAAGCAAGAGTTGACAACTACTGCACACAGTCCAGCTGCCTCTTTTTACAAATAAAGTTGTATTGGAATACTGTCTTGCCCATTAGTTATACATTTTTCTATGACCGATTTTGCTCTAAAATGGCCAAAGTTGGGCAGTTGTGAGAAAGACTGTATGTCCCATAAATCCAAAATATTTACTATGTGCCCTTCAAGAAAGATTTTGCTGACCCTTGTTCAAGAGCTACAGACTTGGTTGATACTCAGTGTGCTTTTAATGTACTACCACAATTTTACTGAATGTTTGCCATGACATAACAAATGTATACATTCATGTAGCCACCAACACAATCAAGATGTAGAGCATTTCCACACACACCCCCCAAACCAAGCATTCCTTCATGACTGTTGCAGTTATTTTACCACATCCCTAGTCCCAGGCACTGATATGTTTCTGTCAATGTAGAATAATTTGTCTATTCTAGAAATTCATAAAAGTGGAATCATACTTTATGCACTATTTAGTGGCTGATATTGACTCAGCATAATGTTTTTGCAATCCACCCATGTTGGTGTAGGAATCAGTAGTCCCTTCCTTTTCCATTGCTTTCCAGTCAGTGAGTTATACAACTACAGAATTCAGTTTTTACTGTTGGATTCTTATAACCAAACCACTCTGGTACCAAAACTGTAGATTGGTTTCCTAGAACCTTGTGAATCAAAATGGCTGCCTTTGTGCCCAATATATCATCCCCATTCCTGAAAGTGAGAAAACAGAATAGAAGGAATATAGTATTTTCTTCTTTCTTTTAAAGATTCGAATGATAGGTTCAACACATCTATTTTGCTCATTCTGTCCAGAATTTGGTCACATGGCTACAGTTAGCAGCAAGGGAAGCTGGAGAATTTGTGTGTGTGGGTGGGACACCATATTACCAGTGAGAATTCTATACCTATGGAAGAATAAGAGAGAGGATAGTGAGGACAACTAGCAATCTTCCATGGTTCACCAATATGGCCACTGAAACACCTACCTTCAATTTTTTTTTTACTCATATAACATAGAAAAAATACGTTTTCTAAGGGAAGCAGCTCCAGATTTTCATCCAATTACTGCTTCTATCTCAAATTGCAGCATCTCTTGGTGATACAAAGATTTCTACATCAGATCCCGCTATGTTTTCTCATTGTATGGAAATATCAACTAAAAGATAAGTTATATACTCAATTCTCCATCAAATCCAGGTGTAACTTTTCATGGTCTTGGCCTTGTACAGACTAAAAGACAAGTTATTTATATGCCTCCCTACCCCCTCCAACATCCTCAATTATAATCCATGACATACCTCACCACATCTGTGGAATTGTGGCTATAAATTTAGTTGCTTACCAAAAAAAAAAAAAAAACCACAAACATTCCTTGAGAGTGAATTAAATTTTTCTCACCTGCTACATATCCTAGCTTTGGTGCTAGAGAAACCTGTAGCTTGGAATTGTCAGTGGATACAGATTTTTTAAAATCTAGCTCCAAGTAAAGCTTGATATCTTTAGCTGAAGGACAAGAAAAGAGTAGCACAGCAAGAAAAAAAAAAAGCTTTTAACAAACCCGCTTGTTCTTGAGACAAATAACAAAAAAATTTTGTACCCCTGACACCACAGAAAACACTGCATCAGTTGGAGTCAGTGGGCAGGTCCATGTCTTCCAACTCCTCTTATGCAGTTACAATATGGTGTCCTTCCTCCTTGGAGCATGTGAATAGAACTTTAATTTCCAACCTCCTCTCTGCAGTAATGAGGAGACACCCTTGCCACATAGAGCCTGTAGGTTGAACTCTGACATTCATCCCTACCATGAAGTAATCAGCTGTTGCTCCTCATCCTAGAAGCCCAGGGGTGAAATTCTGAATTCCATCCCTCACTTGAAGTTATGAGATGGTGAACATCTTACTCCCAAGCTTGTGCTGAGGAAAACTATGGGGTGGAGTTCTAGTTCTGGGCAATATACTTGTGGGATAGAATAGAATGCCACTGCATAGATTTTATAAACTAAATTGACATTTGAACCACAACCTTAAGTCTGAAGCAGAACACACATTCTGAACATGAACAGTTTGACTATAGCTAAAATAGATAATTCCTCTATTTTAAGTACTTTGAAGATATCACTCCATTGTTTACTGAATTTCAGCATTTCTGATGGAAATTTGCAGTTATTCATATCTTTGTTCCACTGTATATATGTTCCTCCTCAATCCAGATTTTTTTAAGGTTTCCTTTTGATATTGATTTTGTAAAAATTTTTATGATGTATTGGTATATTTTTCTTTGTGTTTACTGTAATTGAGTTTGGTGGCTTATGAGTTTTCATAAAATATGAAATACTTTGGCCACTGGTTCTTTATGTAATATTTTGGCACTGATATTTCCTTCTCTTCTCAAAATCTAGTTACCTATATATCAGAATGTTTGATATTATCCCACAGTTCCTTGAGTTTCCGTTCATTTTTTCACAATCTTTTTCCCTCCTCTGGTCTCCGACTTGATTGTTTCTAATGCTATTTTTTCCCCAAATTCACTAATAATTTTCTCTATCGTGTCTAATAAGTTCATAAACAACTTCCAGTGGTTCTTTCCTTTGAAATGTTACAAACATTGCATTCTTCAACTCTGAAATTCTACTTGGTTATTTTTATATCTTCCTTTTTCTTCCTTATGTTCATATTATCCTTTAAATCCTTGAGTGTATTCATAATAAATGTTTAAAAATCTTTTTTTCTGTGAATGTCTTTATCTCTCTCATTTACTAGTATGTCTGTATTGACTGTATTTCCTCCTTGGTATGAGTTATATTTTTCTGCTTATTCTTATGTCTAGTAACTTATTGGATCATGAATATTTTAAATGACATATTGTCGAATGTTTGTGATTCTGAATTTATTTAAGGAGAGTTGGCATTTGTTTTGGCTAGCCGTTGTTACTTACAGTTAAGCTTGATCCTCTCAAGTCTTCTTTTAAAGCTTTTGTCAAATGGATATCAAGTTAAAGTTATCCTAGGGGTAGTTTTCTTCTATTAAGCCATAACTCTTCTGATATTTCTACTGGATGTGCTAGATATTCAACAGTAGCCCTTTTCTATAGATCACCAAAATCGAACATCTCCTAATGCTGCTTGAGATAAGTGCCAATTATTTTTCTATGTTCTTTGTTGAGTTTATGGCTCCCTGTTATCTTTTTTCCAAACATCATGGAATTTTATCTTATGTTTGCAGAACTAGGTATTTGTTTACAAAAACTCAAGGGGAATTTAACACAGATTTCCAGAGCTCAAAATATGCCTATTTCCCTCCTCTCCAATACCTTGTTACACAAATCCCAGCTGCATCAGGCTCCTTGTACAGCAATAAATTTCTCCTCAATCAGTGAGCCTGTCATGTTCTACTTGGATTCCCTCTCACTGCCTCAAAGTGTGTAAAATGCCTCAAGGCAGAAAGCAAGGGGGATCACCTTTTTTATTCCCCTTCACTCAGTGATCACAGTCTTTAATTGCCTATTTCCAATATCTGAGACTGTTTCTTTTCCTGTATATTTTTCCTAATTTCATAGGTTTTATGGTGGGAATCTATTTCAGGTACCAGTTACCCTGACATGGTAGAACTAGATTATGCATACATGCATTATTTTTAAATAAAATATTGATAAAGTGATACACTGCAAAATATTAAACAGATTAGCTTAACATACCCATTGGCTACAGGGCTTCAAAAATTCTGCATAAAGTGTATATATATATATATATATATATATATATATATATATATATATAATTGAATTGTCAAGTAAATAGAGGAAATCTTCATAGGACAAATTAAGTAAGAATGGTAACATGAAGAGAAGCAAGAGCATAATTACAGAGTTTACTTAAAGACATCTGAAAATCTTCATGTATGTATTTTACTGTTTTGATGACTTCTTGTGTGACATGGTATAATGTCTAGCACATATCATGAAATTAAGATTGGACACTTTTGCCTAAAGCCACAAATCCTTAAATGCTATACTCACAGCATTTACAGAACCTGTAAATTTCAGCTAAAATTGATCATAGTGATATGTATAATATTCAAATATTATATTATGAAATGAAGAGGCATAAAATTAACTAACTATTCATTTAAATAAATTAGAAAAATAGAATAAAATTGGAAAAAATAGGAGACAAATAGTAAAAACATAAGCAAAAAACAAAGATTAGTTAGAAAGGAGTAGCAACGTTGAAAGTTCTTTAGAAAAATTAATAAAACTGAAAAACTTTTGAAATATTGATTAAGGAAAAAGGAGATAATGACAAAAAATCATATTCTGCATGAAAAGTGCCAATTATTTTTCTAGAAATGATTTAAATGGGAGTGAGATAATAATGAATTTTTAAAATAAGAATAATGAAATTGACAGATTCTTAGAAAATCAATTCAGAAATGACTAAAACAGGAAATTTAAATATTCCTTTTTTTGTTTTTATTGTTATACTTGACATAAAATATATTAGTTTCAGGTATAAAACATAGTGATTCAATATTTTTATACATTATAAAATAATCACCACAAGAAGTTCACTTACCATTACTCAGAAGGCAAGCTTGTTAAAACATTGTTGACTGTATTCCCTATGTGTACATTATGTACACTGACATTTATTTTATAGTTGGAAGCTTATACTTCTACACTTGATCTTAGCCAAAAGGCCGAGAAGTGATGGAAGTTTATACTTCTTAATCCTCTTCACCTGTTTGTCCATCCCACCATCCCCTTCCCTCTGGCAACTACCAATTTCTTCTTGTATCTATGAGTCTCTTTCTTTCTTTTGTTTGTTCATTTGTTTTAATTTTTAGATCCTACTTATGAGTAAAATTATATGATATTTGCTTTTCTCTGTTGACTTATTTCACTTAGTATAATACCCTTCAGGTCCATCCATGTTGTCACAAATGGCAAGATTTAATTCTTTTTTTATGGCTATATATATATATATATATATATATATATATATATATATATATTCTTAATCTATTGAGGGATACTTAGGAGCTTCCATATCTTGGTTGTTATAAATAGTGCTGCAAAGAACATAAGAGTACATATATCTTTTCAAATTAGTATTTTATTTTTCTTTGGATAAATACCCAGAAGTGAAATTACTGGATCATATGGTAGTTCCTTTTTAGTTTTTTGAGGAACCTCCATATTGTTTTCCATAGTGGTTGCACCAACTCACATTTCCACCAACAATGCGTCGAGGGTTCTTTTTTCTCCACATCCTCTCTGATACTTGTTATTTCTTGTCTTTTTGATAATAGATATTCTGACAGGAGTGAGGTGATATTTCATTGTGGTTTTGATTTGCATTTCCCTGATGATTAGTGATGTTGAACACCTTTTCATGTGCTTCATGACCATCCATATGTCTTCTTTGGAAAAATGTCTATTCAGAGTCTTCTGCCCATTTTTTAATTGGGTTGCTTTTATTTTTCTTTTTTTAATATTGAATGTATGAGTTGTTTATACACTTTGGTTATCACCTCCTTATCATATATACCATTTGCAAATATTTTCTCCCATTCAGTAGGTTGTCTTTTCATTTTGTCGATGGTTTCCTTTGCTGTGCAAAAGGTTTTAAGGTTAATTAGGCCACACTTTTTTATGTTTTCTTTTGTTTCCTTTGCCTGAAGAGAAAGATCCAAAAAAATACTGTTACAATTTGTGTCAGAGTGTCTGCCTGTGTTTCCTTCTAGGAGTTTTATGGTTTCCAGTCTTTAATACATTTTGAGTTTATTTTTGTATATGGTGTGAGAAAATTTTCTAATTTCATTCTTTTACTTGTAGCTATCCAGTTTACCCAGCACCACTTATGGAAAGACTGTCTTTTCTCCATTGTATATTCTTTCCTTCTTTGTCATAGATTAATTGACCATAAGTTCATGGGCTTCTTTCTATGTTCTCTATTTTGTTCCTTTGATCTATGTGTCTGTTTTTGTGACAGTACCATACATTTTTTATTACTATAGCTTGGTAGTATTATTTCAAGTCTGGGAGTATGATGCTTTCAGCTTTTTCCTTTCTCAAGATTGCTTTGGCACTTTGGGGTCTTTTGTGGTTCCATACATATTCTAGAATGATTAGTTCTAATTCTGTAAAGAATTCCATTGGTATTTTGATAAGGATTGCTTGAATATATAGGTTGCTTTGGGCAGTACAAACATTTTAATTATATTGATTCTGCCAATACATAAGCTTGGTATATCTTTCCATTGTTTTGTGTCACCTTCAATTTCTTCCCTCAACATCCTGTAGTTTTTCAGAGTATAGACCTTTCACCTCCTTGATTAAATTTATTTCTGGCTATATTATTCTTTTTGAGGCAATTGTAAATGGGATTGTCTTCTTTATTTCCCTTTCTGAGAGTTTGTTATTAGTGTATAGAAATGTGACTGATGTATATTAATTTTGTATCCCGCAACATTACTAAATTCATTTATTAGTTGTAACAGTTTTTTGCTAGAGTCTTGGGGGTTTTCTATACACAATATCATCTGCAAATAGTGACAGTTTTACTTTTTCCTTCCAATTTGGATGTCTTTTATTTCTTTTTCTTGCCTAATTGCTGTGCCTAGAATTTCCAAGATTATGTTGAATAGAAGTGGCAAAGTGAGCATCCTTGTATTATTCCTGATCTTAGAGGGAATGCTTTTAGCTTTTCACCATTGAATATGATGTTTCCTGTGGGTTTGTCATATATGACCTTTATTATCTTGAAATATATTTTCTCTATACACACTTTTTGAGAGTTTTAATAATAAATGAATGTTTTGTCATATGTTTTTCTGCACCTATTGATATGATCACACAATTTGTATCCTTTGTTTTGTTAATATGATGTATCACAGTGATTGATTAATGGAGGTTAAGCCATTCTTGTATCACTGGAATGAATCCCACTTGATCATGGTGTATGATCCTTTCAATGTATTGTTGAATTCAGTTTGCTAATATTTTGTTGAGTATCTTTACATTTTGTTCATCAGGGAAATTGGCCTGTTTGTTTATTTATTTATTTATGGTGTCTCTGGCTGGATTTAGTATCAGGATAATGCTGACCTCATAAAATGATTTTGGAAGTGTTCTTTCCTCTTAGATTTTTTGGAATAATTTGAGAAAGATAGGTATTAACTCTTCTTTAAATGTTTCATAGAATTCACCAGTGAAGCCTCCAGGACCTGGACTTTTTTGAGGGGAAGGGTTTTTTGATTACTGATTCAGTTTTACTACTTAATTATTCTTCAGTTTTTGTATTTCTTCATGATTCAGTCTTGGAGGATTGTATGTTTCTAGGATTTATCCATTTCTTCCATGTTTTCTAATTTGCTGGCATACTATGATCCTTTGTATTTCTGTGATGTCAGTTGTAATTTCTCCTCTTTCATTTCTGATTTTATTTATATAGGCTCTCTAGCTTTTTTCTTTTTGAATCTGGCTAAAGGCTTGTCACTTTTATGCATCTTTTAAAGAACCAACTCTAGTTTTATTGATCTTTTCCTTTTTTTGTCTTTATTTCATTATTTCTGCTCTGATCTTTATTATTTCCTTCCTTCTACTAACTTTGAACTTTACTTGCTCTTCATTATTTAGCTTATTTAAATATACATTTAGGTTATTTGAGATTTTTCTTGTTTCTTGAGGTAGGTCTGTATTGCTGTGGACTTCCCTCTTAGAACAGCTTTTTCTATGTCCCATAGGTTTTGGAAATTTGTATTTCCATTTTCATTTGCTCAAGGCTTTTTTTTTTTTTAACATCTTTATTGGAGTATAATTGCTTTAAAATGGTGTGTTAGTTTCTGCTTTACAACAAAGTGAATCAGTTATACATATACATATGTTCCCATATCTCTTCCCTCTTGTGTCTCCCTCCCTCCCATCCTCCCTATTCCACCCCTCTAGGTGGTCACAAACCACCTAGCTGATCTCCCTGTGCCATGCGGCTGCTTCCCACTAGCTATCCACCCTATGTTTGATAGTATATATATATGTCCATACCACTCTCTCACTTCGTCACAGCTTACCCTTCCCCCTCCCCATATCCTCAAGTCCATGCTCTAGTAGGTCTGTGTTTTTTTAAAAAAATTTCTACTTTGATTTCTTTATTGACCCATTGATTATTAGCATTAGTCTCAATGTGCTTCTGTCTTTTCCAGTTTTCTGGAAAAAATATCTTTTTCCATGCCTTCACTTTCATTCTATATGTGTCTTTAGATCTAAGATCAGGCTCTTGGGGACAGAATATAGATGGGTCTTGTTTTCTTCTCATTATTATTTTTTAATCTTTTCAGCTGCCCTATGTCTTTTGAATGGAGCATTCAGTTCATTTATATTTAAAGTAAATTTGGGGGCTTGTCTTCTTTTTCTTTTAGGTTTATTTTTATTGAGGTAACACTGGTTTAAGTTTCATGTGTACATTATATTTCTACTTCTGTATACCCTATAGCATACTCACCACCAAAAATTTAGTTTCCATTCAGCACAATATAGTTGATTACCTTTACCCATTTCACCCTTTCCCACACCTCTCCCCTCTGGCAACCACTGCTCTGTTCTCTGTATCTCTAAGTTAGTTTTGTTTGGTTTGTTCACTTTTTTTGTTTTTATATTTGTCATATGAAAGAAATCATACAGCATTTGTCTTTCTCTGTCTAATTTCACTTAGCAAAATACAAAAAGACTACCATATGGGAGGAGATATTTGCAAATGGTATATCCAATAAGGGGCTAATATCCAATAAGGGTTATATACATAACTCATACAACTCAATAGAAAAAAATAACAATCTAATTAAAAATGGGCAAAGGACCTGAATAGACATTTTTTCAAAGAAAATATTTAAATGTCCAAAAGATAAGTGAAAACGTGTTCAACATCATTCTTCACTGGGAAAATGCAAGTCAAAATCACAATGAGATATCACCTTATGCTTGTTAGAATGGCTAGTATCAAAAAGCCAAGAAATAACATGTTGGATAATAGGGAATCCTCCTTCACTGTTGGTGGGAATGTAAATTGGGGTAGACAAAATGGAGATTTTTCAAAAAAATTATGAATAGATCTACCATATGATCTAACTCTTGCACTTCAGGGTATTTATTTGAAGAATATGAAAGCACTAATACAAAAAGACGTGCACCCCTGTGTTCATCACAGCATTATTTATAATAGACAAGATATGTAAACAACCTAAGTGCCCCTCAACAGATAAGTGGATAAAATAATTATTGATACATTATTGCCATTTTATTCATTGTTTTCTGGTTGTTTTCATAGTTCTTCTTTTCTTTATGTCTTCTTCTCTTGGTTTCTTCCTTTGTGGTTTGATGGGTTCCCTTAGTGTTATGCTTGGATTCCTCTCAATTTTTCATGTATCCATTGTAGGTTTTTGGTTTTTGCTTACCTTGAGGTTCATATATACCGATCTGGTTTTATAGCCATCTTTTATTCTGATAGTTGCTTAACTTCTAAGGCATTGTAAAAGCACTACATTTTTACTCCCCCCATGTTTTATGTTTTTGATGTCATATTTTACATCTTTTAATTTTGTGTATCTTTTAACTACCTACTGTATTCATAGTTGATTGTACTACTTTTGTCTTTTAACCTTCATACTAACTTTTTAAGTAGCTGATCCACTGCCTTTACTATATGTTTGCTTTTACCACTGAGATTTTTCCTTTCATATATTTTCTTAATTTTATTTATTTATTTATTTTTTATTTTTTTTGCGGTACGCGGGCCTCTCACTGTTGTGGCCTCTCCCTTTGAGGAGCACACGCTCCGGACGCGCAGGCTCAGCGGTCAGCGGCCATGGCTCACGGGCCCAGCCGCTCCGCAGCATGTGGGATCTTCCCAGACCGGGGCACGAACCCGTGTCCCCTGCATTGGTAGGCGGATTCTCAACCACTGCGCCACCAGGGAAGCCCTATTTTCTTAATTTTAGATGTGACCTTTTCTTTTCCACTTGAAGAACATCCTTTAACATTTCTTGTAAGGCTGGTTTAGTGCTGATGAACTCCTTTAGTTTTTGTTTGTCTGGGAAAGTATCTTTCCCTCAATACTGAATGAAAGCCTTCCTAGACAGAATAAACTGGATTTTAATTTTTTTCCTTTCAACACTTTAACTGTATCCTGCCACTCGCCTCAGGCCTGTAAATTCTCTGCTGAAAAATCGGCTGATAGTCTTATGAGGTTTCCCTTGTATGCGACTAGTTGTTTTTCTTTTGCTGCCTTTAAGATTCTCTCTTTATCTTTAACTTTTGCCATTTTAATTATAATGTGTCTTGGTGTGTATCTCTTTGAGTTCCTCTTGTTTGGGACTCACTGTTTTCCCTTTGCCTTGATGTCTGTTTCCTTCCCCAGGTTAGGGAAATTTTAGCCTAATTTATTTGAAGTTTTCTTCAAATAAATTTTCTATCCCTTTCTCTCTCTCTTCTCCTTCTGGTGCCCCTATAATGCAAATGCTATAACACTTGCTATTGTCCAAGCTGTCCCTTAAACTCTCCTCATTTAAAAAAATTCTTCTGCTGTTCTGATTGAGTGATTGCCGCTATTCTATCTTCCAGGTTGCTTATCCATTCTATGTCATATAATATGCTACTGATCCCCCTAGTGTATTTTTTAAAATTTCAGTTATTATATTCATCAGTTCTGATTTATTCTTTCTTATATTTTCTAGGTTTTTGTTGATGCTGTCACTAAGTTCTTCATTCTTGTCTCAAGTTCGGAGAACATGCTTATGACTCTTTCCCTGAACATTTTATCATGTAAGTTAATTATCTCCATTTCATCAGGGGGTTTTTTTTCTGGGTTTTTATTTTGTTCTTTCGTTTGGAACCTATTCTTCTGTCCTCTCATTCTGTTTGACGTTCAGTTTTTGATTCTATGAATTAGGCAAAACATCTTCTCCTGGTCTTGAAGGATTAGCTTTGTGTGGGAGTGTCCCCTGTGTAGATTGCTTGTACCTGGTGGCTTTGGCAGGCCTGCTAGATCTGGAATGTTCTGGGGTGGAGGCAGTCCCTAGGGGGGCACTGTGCCTGAGGTTGCATTGGCGGGGTGACTGGGGCTGGATCAGTCCCAGGCCAGGGGCAAGCCCTGGGGAGCACTGTGCCCAAGGCCCCTTGGCACAGTGGCTGAAGCTGGATTGGGTCTGGACTGGTGGCTGGTCCCTGGGTAGTGCTGCACCCACGGCTTTCTTGGAGGGATGGCTGGTGCTGGAGCTGGAGTTGGCGAGGGTTGGGGGGAATCCTGGGGAGACTCAAACAGTTGTGCTCTCCAGCACCCCCAACCTCAGAGAGGACTCCAGCAGTTCTGTGCTCATTTGGCAGAAGTTCTAGGTTTAGTAAATGGATTTTGTTCCCATATAGTCTAGGTGCCCTTTAAACTGCTGGGGTGTTTTGCTGTGTTCCTGGATGGGCAACTATATACTTGGGCCCCTCAGCTATATTCCCCCCTATTACAAGTTGCCATAATGGACGTGGGGTTTCTGTGGATACCTTGTCTCCATCTTTCCTACCTCTTCCTTCTATGTGCAGTAGCTCTTCAATCAGCCCTCAGATCTTCTTCAGGAGGAATTACTGTATATGTAGGTGTAGATTTGGTGTATCTGTGGGAGAAAGTGAGCACAGAGTTTTTCCTATGCTGCCATCTTGCCCTTCCCCTGGAAATTTGAATACTCTTTAACAATTAAACTGAATAAATAAGTTAAATTTTTTTCATAAAGAAAACATTAAGACCCAGTTGTTCATCCAGTAAATTCTAACAGCTATTTAAGGAATTCATGTTTTATACAATCTCTTATGGAGGAATGAGCAAAGAATCCAACTCATTTAATTGGGGCTAGTGTAACCTTGATATTAAAATCAGGCAAGAACAATACAAGGTTGTTGATGCAAAAATTGTAATGAAAATATTTGCAACGTAGAAATATCACTTTAGAAAAATGGTGATATATCATCATCAGAATTGGGTTTATCTGAGAACGAAAACCTGAATTAATGTTATAAAATCTAGTAATATAATTCACAACATTAACAAATTGAAGGAAAAATATAATCAACCCAATATATGAGAAATAGTGTATTGAATAAGATTCAACATTCTTAATTAATTGAAGTAAAAAACCTTTTAGAAAACAAGAAATGGATGGTGTATTTTTCATGTTTGATTTGTCAATAATAGAATCTACTCTAGTTCAAAGAGGAAAGGATTTCAGCAAAAGATGATCACAAAAATTATAGTGGCTTGAAACATTATTTTTTATTTAGACAAATTCTAATTCAGGTCTGGCAGCTCTCCAGGACAGTACTCCTCAAAGTGGTGACTCAGAGATCCAAGCTGCCTCCATCTTCCATCTTCCATCTTTGACATATGAAATTTATGGGCTGTAGTATCACATGGAAAGAAGGTGCAGATGGGTCCCATGAGACCTTTTTAAGATTCAGGTCTTGGAGAGTTTTACTTCAATTGCCCTTATCCCTTGGCCAGAATCCAGTTACATATCCTCAACCTAACTGCAAAAGAGGCTTGGGAATATAGTTTTCTAAACATACAGAAAAGCAGAAAAGAGATGTATTTTGATGAATATATAGCATTGCCTCTGCCACAGAAGTGGAAAATCTTGTTCCTTTAAAATCTAGAGTAAGAAAATATGGTCTGTCATCACTATTACAATTCAACATTTTAAGGGTTTTCCTAGAGAGTGCAGTAAGATAGGACAAATATAAATAAATGGCATAAGGATTACCAGAAAGAATTAAATTTGATTATATGATCATTTTTTAAACATCTTTATTGGGGTATAATCGCTTTACAATGTTGTGTTAGTTTCTGGTGTATAACAAAGTGAATCAGCAATACGTATACATATATCCCCATATCCCCTCCCACCCTCCCTATCCCACCCCTCTAGGTGGTCACAAAGCACCGAGCTGATCTCCCTGGGCTATATAGCTTCTTCCCACTAGCTATCTAGTTTACATTTGGTAGTGTATATATGTCCATGCCATTCTCTCACTTCGTCCCAGCTTACCCTTCCCCCTCCCCTTGTCCTCAAGTCCATTCTCTAAGTCTTTGTGTTTATTCCTGTCCAGTCCCTAGGTTCATCAGTTAATGTAGAAAACTCAGAAGAACTGTAAGCAAATTTATAATTAACTAGAAGGTTTAAACAGATTGTTGGATACAGATCAATGTAAACAATAATTATATTTCTATAAATGAGCAAAAAGAAACTACAATTAAAATTTTTTTTCATAGTTTTTTAAAATAATTCAGATGGATTCTTTAGAAATGAGTATCTCTTATTGTAAAGGAACATTTATTTGAAGTTTAGCAATAACTTCAGATTTACTTCTACAGCAATTTTGTGTGCTAGGTTACCTCAAATAAAATTAAATGGAATAATTATATTTAAATATAGCATGTGTGGAACAATTTCTCATTACTTCTAACTAAATACTAGTTAGTCACTCATCTGTATGTATGAAGAAATATATCATAATTGATGCTCAGCAAATGATACAAATAACTGTTTCTACATGCTGAAATTGGTGTGTTTTACCATACTTTTATCTTTCTGTTTTTCTGTCACTGGGATTTTTAATGAATATATTTATATTATAAAATCAATAAATATAATACCATCAAAATTTAAAAATAGTTCATTAGAAAATATATGCAAAGTGCTTGAAAAGTAATTTTAAAATAAAGAAATCAAAATACCAATAGACATAACTATTTAACTTTATTATTTAATGAAATAGAAATTAAAGCAATGATTATGTACTTTCCCTATCACGTTCATAAAGATGACAAGTGGTTGATATTTTAAAGGGAAAGTTACAAGAAAATGGATACAAACATTAATTATAATACTGCAAAGTATTTTTCTGGGAATTTTTCTCTGTGCATTAAAGCTTTAAAAATGTACATAGACACTAACAATTTCAATCCTATGAATATTTCTAGGAAAATAATAATACAGTTTCACAAATAATGTGCATACAGACTTTCTTTCTTAAAATTTTATAATATAAAATGATTAGAAATAAAATGCTAAATACCCATCTTTATATAATTAGGTAATACATTAGAGTCACTAAAATTATACTGTAGAGCTATATGTACTGATATAGAAAGTATCTTAACTATAGTATTGGAAAAGAGGCCATGCAATATAAGGTCTATTCTTGAAAAGTAAAATAAAACATCTATTTATGTAGATGACTCTGTGGATGAATATACATGAGGATGTCCATTGTGGCTAGCACTGTACTGTAAGATGATTGGTGATTTTACCATCTTTTATATTTTTCCTGAGTTATCTGTTGTTTTTTTTTTTTAAAGGAAGAGCATATATTACTTTTAGTATCAGATAAAATCAATATTATTTCTATTTTCAAAGAAAGAGTACACGTCATCTTTAATTCTCACCTTTACCTAATGATGGTATACCTCATTAATTAATGGATTTGTTCTTTGATTTTATAAAATTTATCTCTTCTACAAACAGAAATGGAAATAATCAAATGCAAAATGTCACAAACCTGTCATTTTTATAACTGCTGTTTTAGGTTTTCATGGCTAAATCGTGTATTGTAATTACCCTTTTGATTCAGTTAGTAATCGCAGGTTTCTTTTCCTGAAATTCAGCTTTGGGCTCAAATTCATTCTGATTTATAGCCACCAATATTTAAGGTATATATTTATATCAAATGTATCAGTTAAATAGACTATAACTTATTATGGAAATTAAAAATTTAAACATTAAATTTTTGCATTTTTAAATTAAAAATCATAGAAAACCCACATCTTTGATTTAAGCTGTTAATACTTTATCATTCTTTGAAACCTGATATCTGATGTTTAAAGAAGCACATTTTGATCTCAGTTACCAACTTATTTTTAGTTAGCAAACAACTATATTGTACTTACTATGTGCTATTTTTGTTCTAAATGTTTTGAAAACGTTAGGTCCTATTAGTGTCCTCATTTTACTGAGACAGAGAGGCTGTTACTTGCCCAATTTTACCCAGCTAGTCATGGGTGGGGACAGGATTCAAAAGTGAACTCTAAGAGCCTCACTCTTGATTTCAACTATTTTGAATATATACCCAGAAGTGGGATTTCTGGATCATCTGGTAGTTCTGTTTTTAATTTTTCTGGAAATTTTATGCTGTTTTCCATAGCAGGTGCACCGTTTTATATTCCCACTAATAATGTATAAGGGTTCCAATTTCTCCACAGCCACAAATATACCCGTTTTTTTGTTGTCGTTGTTCATTTGTTTTTGTGCTAGGTGGGTCTCACACTGTTGGGGCCTCTCCCGCTGCGGAGCACAGGCTCCGGATGCGCAGGTTCAGTGGCCATGGCTCACGGGCCCAGCCGCTCCGTGGCATGTGGGATCCTCCCGGAATGGGGCACGAACCCGTGTCCCCTACATCGGCAGGTGGACTCTCAACCACTGCGCCACCAGGGAAGCCCAACAATACTCGTTTTTAATTTTTAAAATTATAGCCATTTTAACAGATGTGAGAATATATCTCATTGTGGTTTTTATTTGCATTTCCCTTATGGTTAGACATGTTGAGCATCTTCTCATATACCTGTTGACCACTTGTATGTCTCCTTTGGAGAAATGTCTATTTAAGTCCTTTGCTCTTTTTTAAAATCGTTTTTTGTTGTTGTTTTTAGTGGGTTTTTTTGCTACTGAGTTGTAGGAGTTCCTTATGTATTTTCAAAATTAACCTTTTGTCATATACATGGTTTGTAAATATTTTCTCCCATTCCCTAGGTTGCCTTTCACTGTGTTGATTGTTTCCTTTGCTTTACAGAAGCTTAAGTTTCATGTAATTCCACTTACCTATTTTTGCTTTTATTGCCTGTGCTTTTGGTGTCATATTCAAGAAATCATTGCTGAGACAAATGTCAGGAAGATTTTCTTCTGTTTATTTCTACGAGTTTCAGATCTTACACTGAAATCTTTAATCAATTTTGAGTTTGTTTTCATGTGGTGAAAAATAAGGGTACAATTTCATTCTTTTGCATATGGATATCCAGTTTCCCCAACACCATTTATTGGAGAGACTATTCTTTCCATCATTGTGTATTCTTGGCACCCTTGTCAAAGATCAATTGATTATACATGCCTGACTTTATTTATGTCCTCTCTATTCTGTTATGTTGGTCTATATGTCTGTTTTTATGCCAGTACCATACTGTTTTGATTACTGTAGCTTGGAAATACGATTTGAAATAAGAAAGTATAAGGGCTTCAACTTTGTTCTTCTTGTTTATTATTGCTTAGGCTATTCAGGGTTGTTTGTGATTCTGTATGAATTTAAAAAATTTTTTTTCTATTTCTGTAAAATGTCTTTGGAATTTTGATGTGAATTGCATTGAATCTGTAGATCACTTTGGATAATATGGACATTTTAACAATATTAATCATTCCAATTGAAGGGCTATCTGCACTCCCCTGTTCATTGGAAGATTATTCACAATAGCCAACATATGCAGACAATCCAACTGTTCATCAACAGATGAATAGATAAAGAAAATGTGGTATATACACAAAATAAAATACTATTCAGTCTTCATAAAGGTGGGAATCCTACCATTTGCAACAAAATGGATGGATCTAGAAAACATTATTCAAAGTGAAATAAGTCAGTAACAGGACAAATACCAAGATTCCTCTTATATAAGGCATCTAAAATAGTCAAACGTATAGAAGTAGACAGTAAAATGGTGCTTACCAGGAAATGGGGGGAGGGATATGGGAATATGTTGTTCAAATATAAAGTTAATTATACAAGAGAAGTATGTTCCAGAGAACTGCTGTACAACTTAGTGCCTATAGTTAATAGGAATTGAGTACTTAAAAGTTTTCTAAGAGGGTAAATCTTAAGTGTTCTTTCTTACCATAAACAAAGAAACAAACAAACAAAATAGGACACAGGGCAACTTTTGGAGGTGATGGGTATGTTTACTACCTGGATTATAGTGATGGTAACACATGTGGATGTATGTGTCCACACTCACCAATTGTATACATTAATTCTGTACAGGTTTTTATGTAACAACTACACCACAATATGGATGGGGAAGGAAGCGTCACTCTTAACAATTTTGTTCCCCTGCTTCCCTTTTACCCTGTGAGAAATGAGGAGGAGGGAGAATGATTTTACTTCATGTGTTCCTTTTTATTTCTTTGAACAACAGGTGCAGAGTTGAGTTAGTCATATTCATTTCATTGCATAGTATTATCTTTGGTTCATGTAGAAAAGGCTGTAGCATGTAAGACACTACTCTAAAATTTAGTGGCTTAAAATAATAGATTTTTTCATCTAAAATAGTTTGAGTCATGAATCTGTGAATTACAACCTTATTAGGCGGTTCTGGCTCAACATCAGAAAGAGTGAGACAAAGAGACAGCAATAATAGAGAGAAGGAGATATAGAAACAGAGGGAAAGTAAGAATCCAGCTAAATTTTTCACTATTGAATAAGTCAATTTCTGCAATACAAGTTGATTTGTGCCACCACTTTTTGCATATATCAAGTTCCCTTATGTACATGTGTATATAAAATTCTCTATTCTGTTCATTTGTATATTTCTCTGCCAATTTCATACAGTTTTTAAACTCTGTGGCATTGTCATATACCTTAATAGATGGGTAAGATAGCATTATTTGCTCCCCTTTCCAAAATTCCCTTAGCTATTTATGGACCATTACCTTCTCATTCCATTTTATGATGAAATTGTCAAGTTTCTAAAATTTCCTCCTAGAAGTTCAATTGAAATCAAATGAAATTTATAGATAAGTGAAATTTATAGAATATAGGGAAAATATTATCTATATAATGTTAAATTACCCCATCCATGGGCATTGATTATACTTTATTTTATTCAGCTTTTTATTTTCCTTAATAGTGTTTTAATATTAACTCACTAAAATATTGTGTATTCTTTGTTAAGATTTCTTCTAGAAAATGTGTGTGTGTGTGTGTGTGTGTGTGTGTGTGTGTGTGTGTAGAGGGGAGCATGAGCTCTTTGGTTCAATAATATGTGAATTGATTCATTTTTATTATTTTAATTCAGGTTAACTTATTTGGTGTAATTCCTACTTGATTAAGATACATGTTATAATTCAATGCTAAATTCAGTCATGTGTTATTTATTATATTCACATTTGTGTCCATCAGTATAATGAGCCTATAATGGTTTTTTTTTTTTTTGGTCTGTGTTTTTGTTTCCCTTTTTTAAAAGAAAATATCATTTTATATTTATAAAATCAGTTTAAACATGCCTCATTGAATGAGTTGGGAATCTTCATATTACCTTACTCTTTCGGAGCAGCTTGTTAACCCTCCTATAAAACCATATGGGCTGAGACTTGTGTTGTTTTTTCTTTCATTTATCATTTGGTGGGGCAGCTTTTTATTGCCATGCATTAAAAACATAGTTTGGGGACCATTCCAGTTTTATAGTTACTTTTTAAACCAATTATGACAATTTATATTTTTATAAAAGTGTATTAGTTTCATTTTCTTTTTCAAAATTATTAGCTTTGTGTTGTTTATGATATATAGCTAAAGTACTGTGGTATTGTATTTTTCATTTTCTTTTATATTCACTGGCAACTTATTTTTTGATTCTTGATCAGTATTATCAGGTTTTACTCTCTTCTAAATAATTTAAAGAACCAGATTTAGAAATCTTCTCTGTAGTTTTGTTGTCATTTTTGTGGCTCTCTCTTTTATTTATTTCTGCCTTATATTTAGTATTTCTTTCTTGTTTCTTTGGGTGTCTCATTCATTAAACTACTTATCTCATTTGTTTCTTGTTTGTTGGTAAGTGTATATACAGCTCTGAATTTCCTGTGAGCACTACTTTGTATCCAACCGATTTTGTTATAAAATGCTTAAATCATTATTCAGTTTTAGGTATTTTATAATTTTAAGTATAGTCTATTCTTTAATAATAGTGATAATTATTTTAGTGTTTAGCAATAAAAACTTTGAAAAGCTTTCATTTATTATTCAGGTATAGTTCTATTGTATTATGTCCAGACATATAATCTGTGTGATATTGAGGCTTTTTTTTTTTTTAACCTAACATATGACAATTATTTGGTGAATCATCTGTGCCCATAAAGGCTATGTATTTCCATTTTGTTGTAAATTTATTTTTACTATATGTTGTACATTGTATATTACAGATTGCATATTGTATGCATATTGCATACATTAGTTTAAAACTGTATGCTGTCTAGTTGGAAATACGGTCTTCCAAAATGGAATGTAGCCACTGAAAATTGTAGCCCATTAGAGAGCCAGAAGAATAAATACTCCAAATTCTGTCTCTTCTCCCTTGTGACTTCTATAGCCTGAACTCAACCAAAAGCCAGTGGACAAGGGCAGATACAGTCAGTGGGGGTTATTTTCTAAGGCACTAAGAAGAATGGGGACAAATGGAGCATGAGTATGGAAGAATAAACAGCTTCATTGAGTTGAAGTAGGCAAACATACAAACTCACTAAGTCCCAAGTAGCATTAATTTTAAAAATACACAAGTAAACATATTGTGGTGAAATTCCTCAATTTTGAGAAAAAGGAGATAACCATACACATTTCCATCATCCCCCCCAAAAAAACCAAGCTAGTTATGAATAAAAAATTATCAGAAATACATCCAACATCTGAAAACTGTCACCTGGAAAATATAAAACAGTATATCTAGAACATTTATTTATTTAACAACAATTTATTAAATACCTACTAGGTTCTAGCCACTATTATAAATGCTGGAGATATAGAAGTGAGGACTACTGACATTATTTAACAGAAGAAGACAGACAGATGAAACAATAAAGAAATAGAAAATAGATAAATATAATATAAATTTATATACTTAGGTTTGCTGAGGATAAAAATAAACCAGGATAAGAGTAAAATGGCATTGAAGAAATAATGATTTTTTTCAGTCTGTAAAAGAAACAGCTAGGTGTCAAACTGGATTTCATTCTCCTCACTATGCAATTACATAACTACTCTTTTTACACACCAGAAGACAAGAGGTTTATTCTCTGGACTCAGAACCATCAGGCTGATACAGCGTGGTCAGTATAATTAAGAATACTGTATTGTATACTTGAAAATTACTAAAGAAAGAATGAAGAAAGGAAAGGCAGGAGGAAGGGAGGGAGGAAGAAAAAAGAAACATCACACCGAGTCACAGGTTAGGGCTGCCATGCAAAAACTAGCAGAATAACTGAATATGAACCCAGTACCCCTAGATCCTGCAATCAACTCCAATAACCTTGAAAACTATGTTTATATCTTACAACATACAATGCAGAATGTCTTGCAAAAGGAAAAAAAAAACCCCTACAATGTCTGGCAGATTTAGATTTTCCAATGAAACATTACCGTCCCTTGAGTGGATTCTATCCATCGATATTACCGTGTATTCACAGAGAGCTTTCTTTCAGTTTCTTAGTTCCTCTGTCAAAAAATTTAATAGGAAGCATGAATTAGCAGTCATTTGATAAAACTGTATGACATAATAAATATAGACTTAAAATCAGATCAGAAGCCCTCAATGGAAATAAAAATAACACAGAGAACAGATAAAAAATTTTAAAATAACATAAATATTCTCATAGAGTTAAGAGAATACACTGCATTGATGAAAGAATGGCATGATTCTATCTCTATAAAGGACACTCAGAAGAATAAAAGTGATTGCAAAAAGAAATAAATACGAAGTGTAGAAGAGGAAGTTGAGAAAATAACTTGGTGTGATGGTTAATTTTATGTGTTAACTAGGCCACAAGAGGCCCAGACATTTGGTGAAATATTATTTTGGAAGTATCTGTGAGGGTGCTTCTGGTTGAAATTAGCATTTGAATCAATAGATTGAATTAAGCAGATGGCCCTCCTTAATGTGGGTGTGTCTCATTCAGTCATTTAAAGACCTGAGTAGAAAAAAAAAGGTGAATAATAAGTTAGTCCTCTTACCTGACTCTTTGAACTGCTACATTAGTCTTTTTCTACATTTGGTCTCAAACCGAAAAATTGGCTCTTCTTGGGTCTCAAGCCTGCCAAATTTCAGCCTGGAACTTACACTATTGGATCTCCTGGGTATTCAGCTTGACAACTGAACATCTTGAGACTTCTCAGCCTGTTGATTCTGTTTCTCTGGAGATTCCTGACTAAAACACTTGGAAAGACAAACAAAAAAGAAATAAATGGCCATTGGAAGAAAAAATAAAAATTAATGGTCAAAGTGTATTAGTTTGCTTGGGCTGCCATAACAAAATACCATAGTGTCTTAAATCACAGAAATGTCTTTCTCACAGTTTTAGAGTCTGAGAATCCAAGATAAAAGTGTTGACAAGGTAGGTTTCATTCTTAGGCCTTTTCTCCTGACTTGTATGCATCTACCTTCTTGCTTCATGTTCACATGACCTCTTCTTTGTGCATGCACAGATCTCTCTCTCTCTTTCTCTCTCTTTCTCCTCTTCTGAGGCCACCAATCCTATTGGATAAGGACACACCCTTGTGACCTGTTTATGTCAATTACCTCCCAAAGGCCCTATCTCCAAATACAGTCACATGGGGCTTAGGGTTTTAATGTAAATTTTGGAGGGACACAAGTCAGTTCATAGCACAAGGAGATTCAATGTCGGATTAAAAGAGGTTCAAGAAAGAGAGAAGAGACAATGAGAGAAGGTAAATAATAAAGAAACCATGTTAGTCTTCAATTCTGATAATTGAAGGACATGAATTTCATGTCACACACGTCCTTCGAGTGCTAGAATAAGCAATAAGAAAGAAAACCAGACTGAGACACATAATTTCAAAATTTTAAATAACTGAGACCAAAGATCATAAAAACTAGAGAGAGTAAAAAATAATAGTCTACATACAATTATTGGTGATGATAAAAGAAGCAGACTATTTTATAGCAGCTTTACAACAAAAAGGAAAATGGAGCAGTGCCTTCACAATTCTGAAGAAAAATGATTTAACAATGTATAATTCCTTATTCAATCAAGTAATCAAGTGTGGAAGAAAAATTAAGTCATTTGTAAATGTTGTGTCTCAAAAATTGCCTTCTATTCACCATCTTTTCCTGGAAAAACTGCTCCATAAAAACTAAGGTATAAACAAGATGGATGACAATATTGAATAGAGAAGGAATATAATCCAACACAGAATAGAGTTGAAGGGAAATTTCAGAACAGTGATGAAGAAAAATGATATATTTGTATATAGAGTTAGTAAAACATCTAAATAAGAACAGGAAGCAACACTATTACATGATGAATGACTTCAAAGGAAAAATTAAAATTCTACCTGACTGCTTTGAACCTATTGAGATTATAGTCATACTTATTTTGAAAATTTTCCTCATAAATTAATAATAAGTATATAGAAAGTTATTTAAATAAAATATTTGGTAACTATAAACACAAGGGCTTAGTTGCTCTGTGGCATGTCGGATCTTCCCGGACCAGGGCTTGAACCCATGTCCCCTGCATTGGCAGGCTGATTCTTAACCACTGCGCCACCAGGGAAGTCCCACTGCATCTGTTTTTGCTATAGTTCCCTGCTACCAAAAACTCTATGTCCACTTACAATTTGTTTACAAACTCCAACAGCATGATTAAATTTATAAGACACACATGACCTGATTTCTTTTAAAAATTATTATCTGACTATACAGATATGGAACTTTTAAAATAAATAGTGTATCTCCTCTCAATTAACATATTTAACAAATTAATAGGAAGAAATTAGATAGAGCCAGCAGTTGTAGTTTTTGCTGCCCTGGAGGCAGAATCTAATGTATTTTTTTTATTCTTAAGATTCCAAGCCCTGTGACAGTCAAATTGCATATTTCCTCAATTGAAGAGTCACTTCACTCCTTAAAACATCTGTTTATGAATATATTTGTAAAAATAATGACTACAAAGTTTTATGACATAAATGTGAGGTTTACAATAATGAATATTGAAATTTTTTCAAGCAAAACATATTGGAACTTTCTGGTAATTTTTTGGAAAAAAGATTATAAATGTGAGTGGATGATAAAATCCCTATAAGTTTAATTTATTTTTATTTTTTATGCATGCTTTCTCAAACCAATGTATAAAACATTTAAACCACATAATTCTACTGAAATGATATTGGTTTTGAATGTTGGCTTAAAGGAGAATTGATTTCATTATGAAGAAAATTATTGATGTTTGTGACAAGAATGACTCTGACTTTTTCAATTATTTTTAATTAGCAACATTTATTTTTTAGAGTAGTTTTAGGTTTATCAATAAATTGAGAGAAAAATACAGAGTGCCCATATACTCCCTCACTCAAAATAATTTCAAGGTTTCTAATTATTTTATTGCAATGAATTTCTAATTTAATCTCATTGGTTAAATAATATTATCTGTATGATTTCTGTCTTTAAACTGATTGAGATGTAGTATTGATATATACGGTTGATCTAAAATGAATAGACTGCCAGTTATTTCTCCAGCAAAAAAACTGGGTTTATTCGGGATCAGTGAAGAATTGCAATTCAGGGTCTGCAAACATGGTGAGCCAAGTACAAATCCCCCTGAACAGCAAAGGAAGGAGAACTCTTTTTTTTTTTTTTTTTTTTTTTTGCGGTATGCGGGCCTCTCACTGCCGTGGCCTCTCCCGCCGCGGAGCACAGGCTCCGGACGCGCAGGCCCAGCGGCCATGGCTCACGGGCCCAGCCGCTCCGCGGCACGTGGGATCCTCCCGGACCAGGGCACGAACCCACGTCTCCTGCATCGGCAGGCGGATCCTCAACCACTGCGCCACCAGGGAAGCCCAGGAGAACTCTTTTATAGAGATGAAAAGGAAGTTGGGAGGACTAGAATAAACAGAGTCCATGCCTTTTCATTGACTGAGTCCTTGCCAGGAAAGAAGAGGAGTCTGTCTTCTTCCTGTTGGACTCTGTTGTCATCACAGGGGATGAGACCTTCCCCTTCTAGTCTCCTGACTCCATTTAATTGAGGTTTCTGTTTATTAATTTCTACTATAACAACATATATTCTATCTGATGTATGTTCTGTGTGCCTCTTAAAAGAATGTGAAAGATGAATATAAAAAACAATTTACTTTTTTTTTTTTTTTTTTTTTTTTGCGGTACACGGGCCTCTCACTGTTGTGGCCTCTCCCATTGCAGAGCACAGGCTCAGCAGCCGTGGCTCATGGGCCCAGCCGCTCCACAGCATGTGGGATCTTCTAGGACCAGGGCATGAACCCGTGTCCCCTGCATCAGCAGGCGGACTTTCAACCACTGGGCCACCAGGGAAGCCCAATTTACGTTTTTTTATGTTGTCATAATTGACTCTATTATCATAAAATTTATTTCTATGTCCCTGGACATAGTCCCTGTTGACTTCTACTTTGTGTGATATTAATATAGCCATAATAGCTTTCCTATGGCTCATGCTTACATGGTAGGATTTTCCCACTGTTTTAATCAACCCGAGTCTTTTTTTTTTTAATTAAAACTTTATAGTGGCTTCTCTAGAGATTGCATTGGAATCTTAACTCACTAAGGTGGACGTTCAAAAATGTTATAATATTAGAAGACCAACAAAATATTATTAGAACTGTGTAATTTCTTTTACTCACCCTCACACTTTTTGTGCTCTTGTTTTCATATATTTTATTGTATGTATGCTGTAAGGTTACAATAAATTATGGTTATCTTTGCTTTAGTTTGTCAAAAAACTTTGGAAGAAATTTTATATAGTACACATATATTAAAATGATATAATAGTCTGTACACATTGTGCTTATAGTTAACAATACTATATCATACACTTACAAATTTAAGAGGGTAGGTCTCATGTTATCTGTTCTTACCACAATAAAAACATGAAAAAATATAATTACTAAAAAAAACCATAGATATATTGTTATATAAAAATATATATTATTATATGTAAAGATATAAATTAAACATAGTATTTTCTTTCCTTGGTTGTTTCAAGTGAACTGATGAGCCTGTTGAAGGCATTCTTCGTAGTCTTGCAAAGTACTCTACACCCTAACACAAGGTATCTCAGCAATACTTTGAAACTTGTGATGCACTGAGGGCAATCATAGAAACAACAAACCTCAATTACAGCCAAACTCCCAACTAGATTAACTCATCCACATAGATTATAGGCCTAGGAGAAGGAAATACCTGCTTACATTCAGAAATTTAAAAACTACCTCAGTCTCTATTCTAAACAAGGTGTACAACTTTCTGCAACAACAAAAAAAATTTAAAGTATGTGAAAAATTAAGAAAAGCACACTCCCCAAAGACAAAGCAATCATCAGAACCAGTCTGAGATACAACACAGAATGTTGAAACTATCTGACAGAAAATTGAAAATAATTACGATTAACGTGATGAATATTCTAATGGAAAACAGAAAACATGCAAGATCCAATATAAGTAAAGTCACTGAGGGATGAAATTTGTAATAAAAAATCATGGAATAGGTATAAATAAAGAACAAAGTAAAAGAGATAAAGATTGTCTTCAGCAGACTTATTAGTAGACTTGAGATAATCCAAAAAAGAATCAGTGAACTTGAAGAGGGGTAAATACAAATTATGCAACTTGGAAAACAAAGAGAAATACTTATATAGTGCTTCACTATGTGCCACATATTATTAAAGGTGTTTTATATATGTTAACTTATTTTATTCATTTAAATAATTATATCTGGCAGATGCTCTAATTTTTCCTATTTTACAGAAAAGAGTCTAGATAATAGATTAGTTTCCATGATTTCCAAAGATCACATAGGTAGAAAATGGTAAAGCTGAAAACTGAACAAAGGCAAAGACCACATGATAGCTCTGGAAGTTTATCACTGGCATAATTATGTTCTGCTCTTTGGCATTGACAGGGTTCACCATAGTTAGTATATATATATATATATATATATATATATATATATATATATATATATATATATATATATATATATATATATACTTAATGAAAACAATAGCATGAATATTGGTGCCAAAGAGATCAGGTCTCTGGATCCCAGTCTATGCAAACTTGACAAAATTACTTAACTTTCGGTGCCTGCTATTAACCCAAAGTTTATGTCCTCCCTAAACTCGTATGTTCAAACATAATCTCCAACGTGATGGTATTTGAATATGTGGCCTTTGGGAAGTAATTAGGTCATGAGGTTGGAGTACTCATGAAAAAGACATCCCAGAGAACCCTTCCACTATGTGCGGACACGGCAAGAACACGTCCATCTATCAACTAAAAATGGGCCCCCACCAGGCATCAAATCTGCTGGTGCCTTGAACTTGGACTTCCCAGCCTCCAGTACTGTGAGAAATTTCTGTTGGTTAAGCCACCCATTCTATGTTAATTTTGTGATAGCAGGCTGAACAGCCTAAGGAAATGCCTCAGGATCCTCATTTGCACAATGGCTGTAGTGATAGCAGTTGTCTCAACGAGTTATCATGAGAATTAAAATATTTAAGACATTTAAATATTTATCATAGCACCTGACATTTAGTAAGCTTTCTATAAAAGTTATTTTTTAAAGTTTGAACTAGGATATAGGTAGTTTACTTTCATACAAATAATTTCCTTTATCTGTGTGTTGATAAGGAAAGAGAAACAGGTTATTTGGCCTACTAAAGATTCCAACAATTAAATAGAAAAAAAATTCTAAATTTACTTTCTTTCAAGTATCGTACATCTTTGTTTGAGCCAGAAAATTAGAAAACTTTTCATAAGCAAGACTGTTATTATGCTTGTCAGAATTATGTGAATAATTGCTTCAAATTTTTACTTAAATTTGTCCACAGAGAGAAAGATGTTGTCATTCTTGAGTGCATACATTATAATTATATGAAAAATACTGTTTTTTTCTCATTTTTTCTTTATTGGAAGCACTCTTAGTTCTGGCAGCCTTTCCCCACAATCAAAATCTTGCCTGTTAACCTCTTTCCTTGTAAGAATTGACAGGTCTTGTCCAAGCTCCTAAAATCAAACATGTGAAGTAAAGGAGAACAATTTAAAACAGGATAATATCTGAGAAATTAAAAAAATAAAGATAAGACTGGAAGACTGATTGAAATAAGTTAAAAACACAAAAGATCTGTGTCATATGAAAGAAAAAGAAAAACAAAGGAAAATAAGAGAAGCACATATAGTATAAAGCATGGGGACAAGGGTAAATTGAAAGAGTAGAAAAAAGGAAGAATATATAAGTAGAGATAAAATATTATTTGTTATTTGCAAAACAGGAATATTAACTTACTTATGCAAAAGAAAGCTCAGTAATGGTGGCTATTTACTCTAAATTTATTTTTAATATTTTTCAAGTTTAATAATAAAATTAAAAAGACAAAATGCTAAACAAAATGTAAAAATGCAAGTTAAACCTTTATAATACAGTATCTGATGGGTATTGAATTTTTAAGGTCCTTATATTGATATTCTGTTGTATTATCTCTGATCTATCACTGGAACTTAATTTTTACAGCTTGCTGTCAGCTATCACTGTGGGGAATTTAGGGATGAATTCCCAAGGGGATTTAGAGATTCTCAAGGGGGATTCATCAGTCGAAAGTAGCTGGTCCGAAGATGTCAAAAGATGACTTGCAAAGGAATGAACACAGGCCTTGAAAATGATGCTATTTCAGAGGGCGAGAAACACCTAGACAGATTTGTGGAAATATAAGCATTCCCAGAAATAAGTGGGAAGGGGAAATTGTTAAAAATCTAGACCTTTAGTGACAGTGAAGTCTTCTAAACTGTTGTGATGTTAGATATTAGATAACCTTCATTTAGTGCTCACATTGCATTTTGCTAATTATTTTCTTGCAATATGACATTTAATTAAGCAATACTGTAAGTTAGTTGTTTTTATTATTTTTATTTTCTAGATGACAGTGCTTGTCTATGGCCATGAAGTTAGTTCATGACACTTACAAACTCAAAGCTAGGCAGTCTGCTTCCAGGGGGTTAACTCTTATGAGCTCTTATTGACTTCAAAGACCTGAGTATTCAGGTTCACTTGACTTTTGTAAGAAAAAAATCCAACAAATTTAAAACAAAATGCTTGAAACAAAGTCCAGAACCCATGCCTTTACAAAGCACCATCACATGGTAGTGTGATAGACCCAGAAGATTATCCAAGTTGGACTTGCAAAATTATAATTTCTTGAACAGCACTGGTTAGATGTGAATACTGTTCTTCAGTAGTCTAATTGTAAAAATTAGACTAATTGTAAAAATTCCCCCAATTCTTCAACCATCTCTGTATTCAGGCCCTTTCCATTGTGACTTTTTTTTTTTTTTTGTCCCTGCTATGTGGCATGCAATGTCTTAGTTCCCCAACGTGGGATCAAGCCCATGTCCCCTGCAGTCCTGCAGTGGAAGCCCAGAGTCCTAACCACTGGATGGCCAAGGAATTCCTCCTCCATTGTGACTTTTAAATTGCTCCTTTTAGAGGGTGATGTCTGTTCTCCCACCCTTTGAATCCAAGCCATCCTTGTTACTTGTGACAAGGACTCAACTCTCTCCTTGACCAAACTCTAGGCCCAATCATTGTGCATGTCCACAAGAGCCCAGTTTTACCAAGAATCCTGTCAAGCTGATTTAGCCAGAATCCCCCAACCTCAATGTTTAATCACTGCCCTCATCCTACATCCTCCCCCCATGAGATATGCAATCACCTTGGCCTAACTTTAGCAAGAATCCTATTAGGTCAGTTTAGTAAGAACTGCCCTACCCTCTTAGTAATTTTCCAGCCATGAACTCCCCTCCCACAAATATGCTCCTTGGCTATAAATCTCCATTTTGCTTGTTGTATTTGCTTGTTGTATTTTGCTTGTTGTATTTATTTTGCTTATTTTATTTGATATCTCTCCCCTGCTGTAAAACCACACTGTATTAGTTATACCTGTCAAGATAATCCTGAATAAAGTCAGCCTTAGCATTTTACAGTGCCATAACTAACTTTTCTTTTACATGTGATTTGACCAAAAAGTACAGCAGAAGTAAACATGTGCCAACTCCAATCCTAGATTTCATGATGCCTTACAAACTGCCATTCTCTTTCAAAAATCTGTCACCATCATAGTAATAGGACCTGGCTAGCCTGCTGGTAGTATGTGAGAGACACATGGAGGGGGCATGAATGGTACCAGTTGAGTTCATTCTATATCAGCAGAATTGCCCAGATGACTCATAGATTTAAGAGCAAAAGTAAATATTTATTGTTTTTTGTCACTAAGATTTTGTAAATTTGTTTTTATATGGATTATTGTACCAAAGATAACTGATGCATTCGGAAGGAGAAGTTGTGTACTGATATTAATTTATATCTTTTGGTGGGTCTGGTTTAAAATAGGTCCAGTAAACTATATATGTCTTTACAAACTGTGAGTTTAGTTTTTCTCAATAAGCCCTTGCATCATATTTGTATGTTCCAAACATAGAATAATTTCATACATATATATATTTCATGTACATATATATATACATAATATATATATATAAATAAAATGAGTGAGGTTTTTTTAAATATTACATCCTGCATTTTATTCAATTCCATCTGACAAAAATAGGAATCTAGACTAAGACATCCATTTTAATCAGTAGATGTGTCAAGCCACAGATTTCATCATAAAAAATATTGGATCTGGGTAACAATTCTCCACTGGTTCAGGGAGGCCCCAGCCCTACACGGTGTTGCAGTAGAAAAATAGTGTCTCTTCACCATGCGGAGAGGGGCGGCCTTGCCCTGACCACCCTAAGAAAACTTTAAGGTTTTTTTGTTTGTTTTTCTATCTGTATCTGTATCAGCTATGTTTATGTACAACTTAAAATTGTATTTCTAATAAAATTTTATACAGCATTCTTATCTAATCATAGTATTAAGCCTATTCTTTTTCTCACAGCCACGCTATTCTAACAGTCATTTGTGAGTGATTTTCCCTTAGAAATAAAAATTACATATTGTAAGAGTTACAATTACATTGATGTTTCCTTTGTTTGATTTTAAACCATTATAGATTTTTCATGAAACTGCACAACATAATTTCCTTTCATATTTAATGGTCATACTGTTTCCCATTACACTGATACACCATAGTTTACTTAAACATTCAATGACTGTTAAACATTTAGTTTGTCATAGCTTTTTGCTGCAGTGCAAACTTTCTCACAAACCTTTAATACACCTGTAAATTCAAACGTAAAGTTCATGAGAACTAAATCAGCATTTGAAATGCAGCTATAGTTTCAGTTCTGCGTAGATCAGTAATCACCAAAAATTCCTAGTCTAGCTATTTCACTTATTATACTGACTTGTTTGTTAATTGCCTGTGTATATTTCTTGAATTTTTTTATAGCTTTGCAGGATCTTGTTTTTTTTTTTTTTTTTTTTTTTTTTTTTTCAGTATGCGGGCCTCTCACTGTTGTGGCCTCTCCCGTTGCGGAGCACAGGCTCCGGACGCGCAGGCGCAGCGGCCATGGCTCACGTGCTTAGTTGCTCCGGGGCATGTGGGATCTTCCCGGACCAGGGCACGAACCCGTGTCTCCTGCATCGGCAGGCGGACTCTCAACCACTGCGCCACCAGGGAAGCCCCGGATCTTGTTTTTTTAAGTTGAAGTATAGTTGATTTACAATATTGTGTTAGTTTCAGGTGTACAGCATAGAGATTCCATATTTTTGAAGATTATACTCCATATAATGGAGTTATTACAAGATAATGGGTGTAATTCCCTGTGTTAGACAATATATCCTTGTTACTTATCTATTTTATGCATAGTAGTTTGTTTCTCCTAATCCCATACCTCTAATTTATCCCTCCCCCCCCTTTGGTAACCACAAAATTGTTTTCTGTATCTGTGAATCTGTTTCTGTTTTGCATGTACATTCATTTGTATTATTTTTAGATTTCACATATAAGTAATATCATACAGTATTTTTCTTTGTCTGATGTACATCAGTAAGCATTAATAATCTCTAAATTCATCCACATTGCTGCAAATGGCAGTATTTCATCCTTTTTATGGCTTAATAATATTCCTGTGCGTGTGTGTGTGTGTGTGTGTGTGTGTGTGTGTGTGTGTGTGTGTGTGACTTCTATGTATTCCAGTCATCTGCTGATGGACACTGGTGTTCCTTCCATGTCTTAGCAATTGTAAGTAATGCTGCACATATCTTTCTGAATTAGGGTTTTTGGATTTTGTAGGGGATATATATCCAGGAGTAGAATTTCTGGGTCATACGTAGTTCTATTTTTAGTTTTTTGAGAAACCACCATACTGTTTTCCACAATGGGCTGCATCAATTTACACTCCTACCAACAGTGTATGAGGGTTCCTTTTTCTCTACTTCCTCTCCAGCGTTTATTGTTTGTAGACTTTTTACTGATGTCCACTCTGACTGGTGTGAGGTGATACCTCATTGTAGTTTTGATTTGCATTTCTCTGATAATTAGTGATGTTGAGCATCTTTTCAAGTGCCTGTTGACCATCTGCATTTCCTCTTTGGAAAAACGTCTATTCAGTTCTTCTGCTCATTTTTAAATTGGGTTGTCTGTTCTTTTTGATGTTGAGCTGTTTTATATATGTTGGATATTACCCCTCATCAGTCATATCATTTGCAAATATTTTCTCTTATTCAGTTGGTTGACTTTTCATTTTGTTGATGCTTTCCTTTGCTGTGCAAAAGCTTTTAAGTTTAATTAGGTCCCATTTGGGTTTTTTTTGCTTTTGCTTCCATTGCTTTAAGAGAAGGATTTTAAAAATATTGCTGTGATTTATATCAAAAAGTGTTCTGCCCACATTCTCCTCTAGGAGTTTTATAGTACTATCTGGTCTTACATTTAGGTCTTTAATCCATTTTGAGTTTATTTTTGTATATGGTGTTAGAGAATATTCTAATTTCATTCTTTTACACGTGGCTGTCCAGTTTTCCTAGCACCACTTATTGAAGAGACTGTCTTTTCTCCATTGCATATTCTTGCCTCCTTTGTTATTGATTAATTGACTATAAGTGTGTGGGTTGATTTGGGGGCTTTCTATTCTGTTCTATTGATCTGTATGTCTGTTGTTGTGCCAGTACCATACTGTTTTGATTACTATCGCTTTGTGGTAAAGTCTGAGGTCATGGAGCCTTATTTCTCCAGCTCTGTTCTTTCTCATGATACTTTTGGCTATTCAGGGTCTTTTGTGCTCCCATTCAAATTTTAAAATTATTCTAGTTCTGTGAAAAATGCTCTTGTTATTTTGATAGGGATTGCATTGAATCTGTAGATTGCCTTGGGTAGTATGGTCATTTTAACAATATTAATTTTTCCAATTCAAGAACACAATATATCTTTCCATCTGTTTGTGTTGATTTTGATTTTTTTCATCAGTGTCTTATAGTTATCTGACTACAGGTCTTTTACCTCCTTAGGTAGGTTTATTCCTAAGTATTTTATTCTTTTTGATGTGATGATAAATGGGATTGTTACTTAATTTCTCTTTCTGATAGTTCATTGTTAGTGTATAGAAATACAACAGATTTCTCTATATTAGTTTTGTATCCTGCAACTTTACCATATTTATCAATGAGATATGGTAGTTTTCTGGGCTTCACAGGTGAATTCTACCAAACAGAGAATAGTTAACACCTATCCTTCTCAAACTATTCCAAAAATATTGCAGAGAAAGGAACACTTCTGAATGCATTCTAGGAGGCCAGCATCACCCTGATACCAAAACCAGACAAAGATATCACAAAAAAAGAAAATTATAGGTCAATATCCATGATGAACATAGATGCAAAAATCATCAGCAAAATTTAGCAAACTAAATCCAGCAATACAGAAAGGATCATAGACCATGATCAAGTGGGATTTTTCCCAGGAATGCAAGGAATTTTCAGTATCCACAAATCCATCAATGTGATACACCATGTTAACGAACTGAAGAATAAAAATCATATGATCACCTCAGTAAATGCAGAAAAATATTTTGATGGGTGAATTGTATGCCATGTGAATTATATCTCAATAAAGCTATCAAGAAAAATGCACTATTGTCCCATATCCTTGCCTGCTTTGGATGATGTAACTGTAATTTTGCAAATCTAAAATGTGGAACTGAAATTACTTCAAATTTCCTGGCTTCTAATTAGTTTAAATACCTTTTCATATGTTATGGCAATTAGCCTTTTCTTTTCTGTTAACTTACAATTTTTTCATGTGTCAATTATACTAGCTTTGTGTTTAATGATGATAATAACACTATGACTGTCGTATACATTACAAAGTTTTTCCAGTCTATCAAAATTTTATAATTGTTTTCATGTTCCCTTGTTCTCTATGATATTATTTTTAAAGTGGATTTAAAAAAATATTCAAATATGTCCTTTTCATTTGTTTTTGTTTGTTTTCTGATATCAACAAGGTTGCATGATCCTTCAGTTACGAAATATGTTCATAAAATCCATTTAAATTTTGTATAGCCCAATTCATTTTTATTATGACAAAGGATTGAAAGTATTTATCAATAATTAAATTTAATATTATGCATTATTTTCTATTTTACAACATTTAATCTTGACATTCATTTTTATATGCTATGAGGTTTCCTCAAGGGAAATATCAATAGGCTATTAAAATTTACTAAATAAATCATTTTTTCCTAATGAATTAAAATATATTTGCCATATATAATATTTCCATAAATGAACCTGTTTCTGGATTGTACACTTTCCTCCTTTATTTTTTCATTATTGTACTGAATATATGGTTTTTTCTGGTCAGAGTAGCTTTACTGTAATTTTTGATATTTGATAAAGCACACTTTTCACTACTATTTTTATTATTTTCATTAATAGAATTAATTATAGGTAGCAATTGTGAAATTGATCAAAAAGTACAGATTTTTCACCTACACTCTCATCTTTTTCTAGTTTCTCTTATTATTCACATCATGCATTTGTGTGATACATTAGTTACAATTGATAAGCCAATATTGATACATTATTAATAACTAAAATTTATATTAATATTCACTCTTTGTCTTATACATTCTATAGGTCTCTTTTTTTTAACTTCTTTCTTGGAGTATAATTGTTTTACAGTGGTGCATTAGTTTCTGCTTTATAACAGAGTGAATCAGCTATGCATATACATATATCCCCATATCTCCTCCCTCTTGCATCTCCCTCCCACCCTCCCTATACCACCCTTCTAGGTGGTCACAAAGCACCAAGCTTATCTCTCCCTGTGCTATGTGCTGCTTCCCACTAGCTATCTATTTTACATTTAGTAGTATATATAAGTGCATGCCAATCTCTCACTTCATCCCAGCTTACCCTTCCCACTCCCCATGTCCTCAAGTCCATTCTCTACATCTACGTCTTTATTCCTGTCCTGCCCCTTGGTTCTTCAGAACCATATATATTTTTTTAGATTCCATATATATGTGTTAGCCTACAGTATAGTATCCATCAACAGATGAATGGATAAAGAAGATGTGGCACATATATATAATGGAATATTACTCAGCCATAAAAGGAAACTAAATTGAGTTATTTGTAGTGAGGTGGATGGACCTAGAGTCTGTCATACAGAGTGAAGTAAGTCGGAAAGAGAAAAACAAATACAATTTCATTAAATTTACTGAGGTTTGTTTTGTGGCCCAGCAAGTGATCTATCCTGGAGAGTCTTCCATGTGCACTTGAAAAGAATGGGTATTCTGCTGCTTTCCAAATGAATGCTCTATAAATACCAATTAAGTCTATCTGGTCTACTGCATCATTTAAGGCCTGTGTTTCCTTATTGATTTTTCTCTATGGATTATCTGTCCATTGATGTAAGTGGGGTGTTAAAGTCCCCCACTATTACTGTGTTACTGTCAATTTCTCCTTCTATGGTTGTTAACATTTGCCTTATATATTGAGGTGCTACTATGTTGGGTGCATATATATTTACAACTGTTATATCTTCTTGGATCAATCCCTTGATCATTAGGTAGTGTCCTTTTTTGTCTCTTGTAATAGTCTTTATTTTAAAGTCTATTTTGTCTAATATGAGAATTGCTACTCCAGCTTTCTTTTGATTTCCATTTGCATGGAATATCTTTTTCCATCCTCTCACTTTCAGTCTGTATGTTTCCCTAGGTCTGACAGGGGTCTCTTGTAGACAGCATATATATGGGTCTTGTTTTTGTATCCATTCAGCCAGTCTATGTCTTTTGGTTGGAGTATTTAATCCACTTACATTTAAGGTAATTATCAATATGTATGTTCCTAGTCCCATTTTCTTAATTGTTTTGGGTTTGTTACTGTAGGTCTTTTCCTTCTTTTGTGTTTCCTGCCTTGAGAAGTTCCTTTAGCATTTGTTGTAAAGCTGGTTTGGTGGTGCTGAACTCTCTCAGCTTTTGCTTGTCTGTAAAGGTTTTCATTTCTCCATCAAATCTGAATGAGATCTTTGCTGGGTAGAGTAATCTTGGTTGTAGGTTTTTCCCTTTAATCACTTTAAATATGTCCTGCCACTCTCTTCTGGCTTACAGAGTTTCTGCTGAAAGATCAGCTGTTAACCTTATGGGGATTCCCTTGTATGTTATTTTTTGCTTTTCCCTTGCTGCTTTTAATATTTTTTCTTTGTATTTAATTTTTGATAGTTTGATTAATATGTATCTTGGCATGTTTCTCCTTGAATTTATCCTGTATGGGACTCTCTGTGCTTCCTGGAGTTGATTGACTATTTCCTTTCCCATATGAGGGAAGTTTTCAACGATAATCTCTTCAAATATTTTCTCAGTCCCTGTCTTTTACTCTTCTTCTTCTGGGTCCCCTATAATTCAAATGTTGGTGCATTTAATGTTGTCCCAGAGGTCTCTGAAACTGTCCTCAATTCTTTTCATTCTTTTTTCTTTATTCTGCTCTGCAGTAGTTATTTCCACTATTTTATCTTCCAGATCACTTATCTGTTCTTCTGATTCAGCTATTCTGCTATTGATTCCTTCTAGAGAATTTTAAATTTCATTTATTTTGTTGTTCATCTCTGTTTGTTTTCTCTTTAGTTCTTCTAGGTCCTTGTTAAACCTTTCTTGCATTTCCTTCATTCTATTTCCAAATTTTGGATCATCTTTACTATCATTACTGTGAATTCTTTTTCAGGTAGACTGCCTATTTCCTCTTCATTTGTTTGTTCTGGTGGGTTTTTACCTTGCTCCTTCATCTGCTGTGAGTTTCTCTGTTTTTTCATTTTGCTAAACTTACTGTGTTTGGAGTCCCCTTTTCATAGGCTGTAGGTTCATAGTTCCTATTGTTTTTGGTGGCTAAGGTTGGTTCAGTGGGTTTTGTAGGCTTCCTGGTGGAGGGGACTGGTGCCTGTGTTCTGGTGGATGAGGCTGGATCTTGTCTTTCTGGTGGGCAGAAGCACGTCCAGTGGTGTGTTTTGGGGTCTCTGTGACCTTATTATGATTTTAGGCAGCCTCTCTGGTAATGGGTGGGTTTGTGTTCCTGTCTTCCTAGTTGTTTGGCATAGGGTGTCCAGCACTGTAGCTTGCTGATTGTTGAGTGGAGCTGGGTCTTAGTGTTGAGATGGAGATCTCTGAGAGAGCTTTCACTGTTTGATATTACGTGGAGCTGGGAGGTCTCTGGTGGCCCAATGTCCTGAACTTGGCTCTCCCACCTCAGAGGCACAGGCCTGAGACCCAGCCAGAGCACCACGACCCTGTCCTCCACACGGCTCTGAATAAAAGGGAGAAAAAAAAACAAAGAAAGAAAATAAAGTTATTAAAATTTTAAAAATTATTAAAAATAAAAAAAAAATGAAAAGTAATTTTAAAAAAGAAAAAGGACTGACAGAACCTTGGGACAAATGGTAAAAGCAAAGCTATACAGACAAAATCACACAAAGAAACATACACACTCACAAAAAGAGAAAAAGGAAAAAATATATATATCTTTTGGGAAGTCTGAGGTCTTCTGCCAGTGTTCAGTAGGTGTTCCTTAGGGGTTGTTCCACATGTAGATGTATTTCTGATGTATTTGTGGGGAGGAAGGTGATCTCCACGTCTTACTCCTGTGCCATCTTGAAGGTCTCCCTGTGCTTTACTTGTATATGTCAGTAATTCAAAACCCTGAATGTGCATAAATCTTGTTTTATTTTATCAGGTGAACATAGACATAACATAAAATTTACTGTTTTAACCATTTTTAAATATGCTATTCAGTAACCTCAAGCACATTCACAATGCTGTACAAACATTAACAGTATCTATTCCAGAAATTTTTCATCATCCCAAACAGTGACTCTGTATCCATTAAATAACTGCCATATTCTCCTCCCCTCAGTCCCTGGCAACTTGTATTTTGTTTTCTGTCTCTACAAGTTTGCCTATCCTAGGTACTTCATATAAGTGGAATTATAAAATATTTGTCATTTTGTGTCTGGCTTATTTCACTTTACCATAATGTTTTCAAGGTTTTTCCATGCTGCAACACATGTCAGAGTTTTACTGATTTTCAAGGGTGGATAATATTCCATTGTATGTATGTATATACCACATTTTGCTTATCCATTCATCTGTTGATGGACATTTGTATTGTTTCCATATTTTCACTCTTGTTATTCTGTAAACACTGAGATACAAGTATATGTTAAGTTCCTGCTTTCAATTATTTTGGATATATATCTAGAAATGGTAATTCTGTATTTAAGTTTTTAAGGAACTGTTAAACTGCTTTCCACAACACCTGCACCATTTTAGATCCTCACTCACAAAGCACAGGTGTTGCAGTTTCTTCACATACTTGCCCAAACTTAGTGTCTGTTTTATTTATTAATTTTTTGATACCCATCCTAGTGGGTGTGACATGCAATCTCATTGTACTTTTGACTTGCATCTCCCTAATGGCTACAAATGTTGAGCATGTTTTCATGTGCTTATTGGCAATTTATATATCTTCTTTCGAGAAATGTCTGTTTAACTCCTTTGCCCATTTTTGAATTGAGTTTTTTATTATTGAGTTGTAGTTACTTATATATTCTGGATAGTAATCCTGTATCAGATATACGCTTTCTGTATATTTTCTCCTATTCTGTAGGTTTTCTTTTCACTCTCTCTTTTTTTTTTTTTTTTTTTTTTTTTGCGGTACGCGGGCCTCTCACTGTTGTGGCCTCTCCCGTTGTGGGGCATAGGCTCCGGACACGCAGGCTCAGTGGCCATGGCTCACGGGCCTAGCCTCTCTGCGGCATGTGGGATCTTCCTGGACTGGGGCACGAACCCGTGTCCCCCGCATCGGCAGGCGGACTCTCAACCCTTTCTTGCACAGTCCTTAATTTTAATGAAGTCCAATTCATCTATTATATGCCTATTATTTTGATGTCACAGCAAAATGCAATGTTATCAAGTTTTTCTCCTATATTTTCTTCTAAGATTTTATAATTTTATCTCTTCAACTTAGGTCTTTGATCAATTTTGAGTTAATTTTTGTATATGGTGTACGGTAAGGGTTCAATTCATTATTTTATATGTGGATATCCAGTTTTCCCACCAGTATTTGTTGGAAAAACTTGGCATCTTTATCAAAAATCCATTGACCATATATGTGAGTGTAGATTTGGGGGTTATCTATTCTATTTCATTGCTCTATGTCCATACATATGCAGGTATCCCACTGTTTTGATTGCTATACCTTTGTACTGAGTATTGAAATCAGGAAGTGTGAGACCTTTAACTTTGTTTTTCCTTTGAAAGAGTTTTTGGCTATTCAGTGTCTATTGTAATTTCATATGAGTTTTATGATGGGCTTTTCTATTTCTTCCCAAAATGCATTGGAAATTTGATAGGGATTGTATTGAATCTGTAAATCACCATCTTAATCTGCTCAGGCAGCCATAACAAAATACCACAGACTGGTGACTTAAACAACAAAAATTTACTTCTCACAGTTCTGGATGCTGTGAAGTCCAAGATCAAGATGCCAGCAATGTAGGTGGGTTTTTTTTGTTTGTTTGTTTTGTTTTGTTTTGTTTATTTTAATTAGTTAACTTTTTTATTTTGGGCTGCTTTTGGTCTTCATTGCTGCATGTGGGCTTTCTCTAGTTGAGGTGAGTGGGGGCTACTCTTCATTAAGGTGTCCAGGATTCTCATTGCAGTGGCTTCTCTTGTTGCAGAGCATGGGCTCTAGGTGCATGGGTTTCACTAGTTGTGGCATGTGGGCTCAATAGTTGTGGCTCATGGGCTCTAGAGTGCAGGCTCAGTAGTTGTAGCACATGGGCTTAGTTGCTCTGTGTCATGTGGGATCTTCCCAGACCAGGGCTCGAACCTGTGGCCCCTGCATTGGCACGCGGATTCTTAACCACTGTGCCACCAGGGAAGCCCACAAGGTAGGTTTTATTCTGAGGGCTTCTCCCTTGTCTTCAGGTGGTTGCCATCTTGCTGTGTGCTCATATAACCTCTTATCTCAGTTACAGGGGGCAAGGGGAGAGAAAGTAAGAGGGGAAAATTAAGGGAGAGAAAAAAGTAAGGGAGAAAGTAAGGGAGCCCTCTTGCATCTCTTCTTATAAAGATACTAATCCTATAGTATCAGAATCCCACCATTTTGAACTCATTTAATCGTAATTACCTCCTTATAGGCCTTATCTCCAAATACAGTCACATTGGGGGTTTGGGCTTCAACATATGAATTTGGGTGAGGACACTATTCAGCCTATAGTAATCACTTTGAGCAGTGTTATCATCTTTGCAATATTAAGTCTTCCAATCCAATACAAATGTCTTGCCATTTATTTATGCATTCTTCAACTTTCAACAATGTTTTGTAGTTTTTCAATGCACACGACTTTTGTCTCCTTGAGTAATTTGATCCTAAGTATTTTGTTCTGTTTGGTGCTATTGTAATTTGTAAATGAAATTGTTTTCTTAATTTCCTTTTTCAATTGTTCATTGCTAATGTACAGAGATGCAACTGATGTTTGAGTGTTGATTTTGTATCCTGCAACATGTTGAAATTTTTTATTAGTTCTAATATTTTTGTGGAATCTTTAGGCTTTTGTACATATAAGTTCATGTCAGTGTGCACAGAGGTAATTTTATCTTTTTATTTCCAGATTGGATGCTTTCTATTTCTTTCTCTTGCCTAATTACTCTGACTATAACTTCTAATACTATGTTAAACGGGAGTGGCAAAAGTGAACTTCCTTGTCTTTTCCCGATGTTAGGGTAAAAGCTTTCAGTCTTTCATCATTGTGTATGTTGTTAGCTACCAGTTTTATACACATGGCCTTTAGCAGATTAAGTTTCCTTCTATTCTTAGTTTATTGAATATTTTTACCATGAAAGTGTGTTGAATTTTGTTTAATGATATTTTTTATAAATTCAGGTAATCCTATGTTTTTTCTCATTCTACTAATGTGATATATTACATTGATTTTCATATGTTGAATCATTTTTGCATTTGAAAATAAATCTCACATCATCATTGTGTATAATCCTTTTAATGCACTGCTGACTTCGGTTTGCTAATACCTTGTTGAATACCTTTGTATCAATATTCATTAGGGATATTAGACTGTAGTTTTCTTATAATATGTTTTTCTAGCTTTGGTATCAGGATATTGCTGGCCTCATAAAATGAGTTTGGGAGTTTTCCCTCCTCTTTAATTTTTTTGGAAGAGTTTGAGGAGAATTTGGTTAATTCTCTTTTAATATTTGGTAGAATTCACCAGTGAAGAATCTAGTCCCGAGCTTATCTCTGGTGGGAGGTTTTGATTATTAATTTCATTTTCTTACTAGTTATAGGTCTATTCAGATTCTCTATTTGATCATGAATAAGTTTTAAGTTTTTGTATGTCAAAAACTGAATAAAAGTTTTAATTTACCCATTTCTATCAGGTTATCCACTTTTTGTCATACTTTTCTTCATAGTAGTCTCGTATTTTTTTTCTGTAAAATCAGTAGTAATATCCCTTCTTTCATTTTTTATTTTAGTAATTTGAATCTTTTTGTTGTTGTTGTTGTTGTTGTTTTGTGGTATGCGGGCCTCTCACTGTTGTGGCCTCTCCCGTTGCGGAGCACAGGCTCCGGACGCACAGGCTCAGCGGCCATGGCTCACGGCCCAGCTGCTCCGCAGCATGTGAGATCTTCTCGGACCGGGGCACAAACCCGTGTCCCCTGTGTCGGCAGGCCGATTCTCAACCACTGCACCACCAGGGAAGCCCTAGTAATTTGAATCTTTTTTCTTACTTTATATAGATGAAGGTTTGCCAATTTTGTTGATCTTTTTGAAGAACCAACTTTTGGTTTTATTGATTTTCTCTATTCTCATTTTTATTTATCTCTGCTCTAATCTTTATTAATTTTTTCTTCTATCTTTGGGTTTAGTTTGTTCTTTTTCTAGTTCATGAAAGTGTTAAGTTATTGATTTGAGAGTTTATAGCTATAAATATAACCCTTAGCCGTGTTTTCATTGCATCCCTTAAGTTTTATTATGTTAAGTTTTGTTTTCATTTGTCTCAAAGTATTTTATAATTACCTTGTGATTTCTTCTTTGATCTGACATGGGAAAAGATATCATCCCTCTTTTCAAAGAGGTGTATAATTTCTCTGGAGGAGATATATTTATAAACAGAGACGATTGTAACACAACTAGCTAAACATATTGACAGAGGCAAGCAGGGGCTTTATGACAGCACAGAAGAGAAGTCTTGAAGACAGATCATCTACATAAAATAACACATGATTTTAATTGCTCAGGATGATAAGAATGAACCAGACAGTTTTCTTTCTATCCTGGGTTAAAATGGACCTACTGATGAGATCTTCACTTTATGTAATGCCCAAACTTTCTCTAATATTCTCTCTGTCACAAGCCCAAATATTTTCTGCATTAAAGACAGACACAAATTATAACTTTAAGAAGTTTATGTTATTTATTTCAGACCTTTGGTTATATTCTATAACATAAATCAATCATGTTAGATGATGTATAATGATAATCACATACACATTTTTCAAAACTGTACAGATGAGGAAGGTAAATGAAAGTACAGGTGAATCTTGAATTATTATGGCTCCACTAGTAACCCTCAAGTTTATAATTTTATTTTCATAATTAGTTTTTAAAACTTCTTGTTGATTAACAAAAAATATATATTTTTACCACCTAAGACTACTTTGACGTCTAAGTGATATTGAGGTAGATATTGATCCTGCCTCTTTCCAAACATTTGACATTCAAACAGTTTCAGAAACATTCATGCTGAAGAAATTGGCAATTGCCAATTAAAATGTCTTAAAAGTAAAAGACTAATTAATAATAATTTCCATTGATATATGTGTATATATATACACATATATATTTCATTTTTATGGAGAAATATAGAACAATCAAAATATTTTCAAGCAGAAATATACTATAAAATTATAAAATATGAAGGGTTTAGAATGAAAATATGAGCTCAAAAAATTAAAATTTCTAATTTTTATTGAAGATCTTATTTATTATTAAATGATAATTTTGTGGTATTCAGTTGCTTTGGTCTTGTGTTTATGTTCTTCAAAGTAACCTTGTTTTCAATCTTACATTACTTTGATAGTAATCATGTGTAATAGGTGTTTTTAACCTTGTTTTGCTATTAATGGGTGAAACATTGAACACAATAGTGCTTTACCCAAGTTCACAACACAAGTTAGCATCAGAATCAGAAGTGGAAACCCTGTATCTCTGTTTCATTTTAAGGTAGGATACTATAGGCTGCAGAAACAATGATCAATCCCAGTGACCTTAAAACGTAAAACGTTCTTCCAGGCAGGCTAATAATAATGGCAGTTTTATTAAGGAACAACACCAGAATTCAGTTCTTTCGTTTGTGTGCTAATGATTTACTATTTTACTTTACCCAAGAAAGTCGTTTGAATTTTATCTGTGATTAAGTTTGATGCTCTGTTTGGAGCCAGAGGGAATTCTCCTCAAATTATAGCTCAACCACTTGCTAGCTGAGAGAACTTGAACAAATTAACTTCTCTAAACTTCAATTTCTTATTTACAAATGGGGATAATATATGACTAGTATGGTTACTATGAGGATGCGTATATGTAAAATTGTGACATATTTTCTGTAAGGTAAAACATGATCAATAAAATTTTAGTAATAATAGAGATAATAATAGGAAAAATAAATAAACAAAGAAGTTTCTGGACAGAATATTCTTCCATTGAGTAAGAAGATGAGATATTGGTAGTAAGAGAATTCTTCAGTAGTTTTTGTATAATATATGTAAGTTGCCACCAACTCTGAATAAAGGCAGAGCTATCTTGACTGTCGACCCTGCACATTTGACAAGTATAAAACATGACACTCACTATGAGAAGTGCCTATTTGCCTAGTAACTGCCACATTTTATAATGCAATACCATCCAAGAATATTATCATAAACTTCATTTTTGGTTCTCCTCTCCATCCAGGCACATAAGAGGAATTGTGCCCACCATCCTCCCCTTTAAATTTAGGCATGACCATGCATCTTGCTTGGTTCAATAAACATGAGCAAGGTTGATGTGCATCACTTTTTTCTGGAAGAATTTGAAATCTAGTGCTCTACTCCCTGGTTACCTTTTTATAAATACCTCTCCAGCCAAGGAGGCTATATATTTCATATAGTGCAACTACAAGGTGTTAAATGCTCTCAACATCCTAAATTAATGAATCCCTAGATAGAGGACAGGTGCCTGAGAGAGGTGCCTGGATCTATAACTGATTTTTGTAAGTGAGAAATAAGCCTTCATTGCGTTAACCAACTGAGATGTAGAAGTTGTCGAAGTAGCATAACCGTGTCTACGTTATTGACTCTCAAACTAACTCCAGTAGTGGCACAAACTCAGGGATACTTACCATTATAAGGGTCCAATATCAATTAATGTACCTCTGAGCTATAAATAATATACTCCTCTGCTTCTCACCCCAGATGGCTAATCTATTCAGTATGATATTGACAGTACAAACTTTTTCAATTGGAAATGTCCTCTGAATTTAGTGAAGCTTTTCAAAACTTTCATTTTTCAATTACTCTTTATCTTTTGTAAAAGGCAATATTTTAAGTAGGCTAAATTAGCCCTTCTTACTTTTCTTCTCCATTCTCACCAGAGCAATAAAATGCACAGTTAAAATTCATTCTCATGCATGTGTAAGGCTTAGAAAGATTAGTGGATAATAGAGTCCAAATAAGGAGCTTTTGAACATTAATCCACCAAGAGTTTAAGTTAGAAAATGTATCATCTTTTGAGCTATTGGGCATAATATTTAGATAGATAGGTTTGGATGGATTGTATAATAGTTGGAAAGCCATGTGGGCTGAGGTGGATTAAGAACTAATTTTCTTCCACCATCTGGTGTATTCACTTTTATTGTTGAAAACAGTCTATGCTATTGTACTGTTCAGTGCAGTCCTTTAAAATTTCTCTCCATGCATGTGAATAAATGTCTAATTTACTTGGTGTGTGATTATGATAACAGTGGTGATTTTGATCTTTATCTATTGTGAAAATGTGGTCAGCAAAGACATCATGTATGATTTGACTGGAAAGAAATATACAAGGGTTTTTTTTTTTTTTGCACTATGAAAAAGGAGTGTATATATCCAGAGAACCTAGCACCAAGGATGCCTTGTTTGTTTACATGTGGAAGACTCTGGGCCAGGAGATTCAAAATAGCTATGTCAGAAAGGAGAGAAAAAAAGAGGGACATAGACTGGGAAATGGGAATGAGTTTAGGGAGACAAGCAGAAAGATAGAGAGAAAGAAGTCCTGATGCTGTGATCCATTAGAAAAGTCTTAATACCATATTGGTGAATGCCTGCACATCATTTTTTTTTTCCAGCCTTATTGAGATATAATTGACATTAAGCATTCTGTAAGTTTAAGGTGTATAATGTAGTAATTTTATACATGTATATTTTGCAAAACGGTTACCACGAAAATGTTAGTTAACACCTACATCACCTCACATTCTTACAATTATTTTTGTGGTGAGAACTTTCATAATCTACTCTTAGCAATTTTCAAATATACAATACAGTATTGTTAACTATAGTCACATTACATACCCAGAACTTATTCATCTTATGACTGGGAAGTTTCTACCCATTGAAAAAATTTACCCATTTCTTCCACTACCCAACCCCCTCCCTGGACAACCAACAATCTGTCCCCTGTTTCTATGAGTTCAGCCTTTTAGATTCTACATATAAGTGAGATAATATAGTATTTGTCATTCTCTTTCTGACTTGTTTCACTTAGCATAATGCCCTCAATGTTCATGCATGTTGTTGCAGATGGCTTGCAGTGGATTTTGTTCTTTATTATGCATGAATATCTCATTATTAATAATTAATATCCATTAGTCTACATTTTCTTTATCCATTATATGTGAATGGACACTTAGGTTATTTTCATGTCTTGGCTATTGTAAATAATGCAGTGAATATGAGGGTGCATATATCTCTTCAGGATAGTGATTTCATTTCCTTCAGATATATATACCCAGATGTGGAATTGCTGGATAATGTGGCAGTTCTACTTGTAATTATTTGAGGAACCTCCATACTGTTTTCCAGAGTGGCTTTATCAATTTGCATTTCCATCAGCAGTGTACAAGGAGTCCCTTTTCTCCATATCCTAGCCAGCACTTGTTATGTCTTATCTTTTTTGATAATAGCCATTCTAACAGATATAAGGTGATCTTATCATGATTTTTATTTGCATTTCCCTGATGATTAGTGATATTGAGTACATTTTCATGTACCTGTTCACTATTTAAATATATTCTTTGGGAAAATGTCTATTCAAGTGTTTTGCCCATTTTTAAACTGGATTATTTGTCGGGTTTTTTTTTTTGTTATTGTGTTGTATGAGCTCCTCATATATTTTGGATATTAGCCTCTTATCAGATATGTAGTTTGCAAATATTTTCTCCCATTCCATAGATTGCCTTTTGATTTTGTTGACTGTTTCTTTTGCTATGTAGAAGCTTTTTAGCTTGGTGTAGTCCCGCTTGTTTATTTTTGCTCGTGGTGCTCGTGCTTTGGGTGTCATATCTAAAAAATTATTGGCAGGACACACATCAAAGAGTGTTTTCCCTATGTTTTCTTCGAGGAGTTTTATGGTTCAAGTCTTATGTTTAAGTTATTATTCCATTTCAAGTTGATATTTGTGAGTGATGCAAGATAGGGTCTAGTTCATTTTTTTGCATGTGAATATCCAGGTTCCTCAGCACAATTTATTAAAGAGACTAACAGTTCTCCACTGAGTATTGTTCATGCCCTTGTCAAATATTAGTTGACCATATATGCATACATATACGTATTTCTGAGCTCTCAATATTGTTTCATTACAGCTGATACAAAAGAGATACAAAGGATTATAAGAGACTAATATGAATAATACACCAATAAATTGGACAACCTAGAAAAAAATGAATAAATTCCTAGAAATGTATAAGCAACCAAGGCTGAATAATGAAGAAATAGATAATCTGAACAGACCAATATTGAGTAAGGAGATTGAGTCACTACTAAAAATCTCCCAACAAGGAAAATTCTAGGACTACATGTTTTCACTGGTGAATTCTACTAGCCATTTGTAAAAGAATTAACTACAATTCTTCCCAAACACTTTGAAAAATTTCAAGGAGGAGGGAATACTCCCAGATTTATTTTATGAAGCCAGTATTACCCTGATACCAAATCCATACAAGGATACTATAAGAAAAGAAAACAATAGACCAATATTCCTGATGAATATAGATGCGAACATTCTTAAAAAATATTAGCAAACCAAATTCAAGAAATCATTAAAAGGATTATACACCATGGCCAAGTGATATTTATCCCAGGGATAGTTTAACATGTGCAAGTCTATCAGCGCCATTGTTCCAACATCATTTGTTCACTTTGTGTCTCTGTGTCACATTTTGGGAATTTTTACAATATTTCAAATGTTTCCATTATTATTATATTTGTTATGTAATCTGTAATCAGTGATCTTTAATGTTACTATTGTAATTGTTTGGGGGCACTGCAAACCACACCCATATAAGACCAGGAACCTACTTGATAAATATTTTGTGTGTTCTGACTGCCCCACCAACTGGCCATTTCCCCATCTCTGTCTCTCTCCTCCTTATTCCTTGAGACACAATAATATTACAATTAAGCCAATTAATAACACCACAATGGCTTCTAAGTAACCAAGTGAAAGGAAAAGTTGCACATCTCTCACTTTAAATCAAAAGCTAGAAATGATTAAGCTTCGTGAGAAAGGCATGTTGAAAACTGAGATAGGCTGAAAGCTAGGCATACTAAGGGTCTTCATCGTTGCATATACAGTTGCCTAATGGACATCTCCCCATGGATGTCTGATAGGTATCTCCAACTTAACACCTACCTAATTGAACGCTAGGATGCTGGTCTCTTTTTTGTCGTTGTCGTTGTCGTTGTTACTCAATTGCTCTAGCTTATTTCTGCCTCAAGGACTTACTATTGCTGTTCCTCCTGCTTGTAGCACCATTTCTTCAGATCTTTTCATGTATGCCTCTCCTTGTAATTCCTATCTAAGATCAAAGGTTGAATCATCCAAATATGTGCTTACTCAATCACTCAAACTAAAATGATCCTCCTTCAGAACGATGGCACCTTCTATTGCACTGCTCTGTTTTATTGACAGCATAAAATTTATCAGTACTATATGCTATCCTATTCGTTTCTTTGTATTATGATCTCTGCCTACTAGGATGTAAGATCCTTTAGGGTGAGTGTTATATCTTTCTAGTACCTTTATGTATCCAAAACATCTATAACATTATCTGGCACATAATAGGTCCATATAATTATTTTTTCAACTGACTTACTGTTTTTTTAGAGAAGACAAATAATACCTCAATGTTTACATAAGTATCAGGGCAAATAAAATATTTTAAAGAAACAAGGTCATTTGACAAATGTGGGCAACTTCTAGATAATATTACTTAGAGATAATTCTATTGTAGATTGATTTGGGTGTCACTTAAATGTTTGATGAATTTATAAAATATATATACTTTATTGACAAAGATTCTTAAAGAGAACTCTTTTCATGTAGACAATTTTTATAACCCAATCTTTTTATTTTCATCAAGGTCATGGTGACTCTTCATACTTTATTTTAAAACTGTATCACTAGAGTTATGATCACCATGCCTACAACAATGAAAATAATATTTCTTCTCTCATTTTAGTTGCCCCCTACTCTAAGTAGAACAATTATCCAGAGTACATGTATAAACATTTGTGAAACTAGTGATAGATTGAAAATTCAAGTTTATTTTTTAAGCTGGTTAAATGATCCTACCAATTTCTGATATTTGTCTAGGGCTGTAATCAAGACTCACACACAAATATTTGTAATGTAAAATGTGTGATGGTAAAAACTTATAACCAGTCTCTAAACCATTTTCACATATAAAGCTATTACCTCCTATATCCACTATCTTCACATACTGAAATTACAGTCATAGCAATCCATCCTCCATCTTTACAACACAGCTGAACTTATTTCATGAATAAACTTATTATGTCATACTCTGTATTTCTCTTCCCTGGAACCGCAGTGTTGGGTTAGATATTTCCTTTATATACTCACTTGTCGTTCTGTGTATGCCTTTATGAAAGCATTTTCAGATTCATTGAAATGATCTGTTTTTACTTCAATAGTATTACCACTTAACACCAATGTCCTAAACCTAATAGGTACTCAACTAACCTCACTATATTGAAATAACTTTTGAATGTTTGTGATGTGGTAAGATTACATTACTGCTGTTCAGAACATATTCTCTCATCCTTACAATCAGTGGGCTATGTGGAAAATCAAATTCATGACCTTTGTTGGTGGCCGCAATCTCTTATCAAATGAGCTAATTTTCTCTGATATAATAGTATCTGTTCCTAAAGTATATCACATATATACAATCACAGATTAATCATTATAGTATTACAGCAGGATGGCTGTTCAAAGTCATATCCCTGCTATTCCTTTGTTTGTTTGTTTATCTCCTCACTATGCCACCAACATCAGAACATCTATTTCCTTACTTTGTACTTTCCTGACCTCACTTACAGTAATTGCAGTAGTTAGGATGATAGATGAAGTATTACAGATATTTGTAAGTTCCATGGAACCATTTTAGAGATAATATAATAGAATATGCTGTTTACATTATTCAGGCTATCAAGTTGTGATCTCAGAGGTCACATTTCACCTTAGAGTGAATTGCTTACTCCAGTCTGTCTTCTTCAAGGACTCTGGTTTTCAAGCTGTGTTCTTTAGAAGAACTTTAGGGGATTTGACAAAGTTTAACTTTAAACTTTTAAAAATATGTATTTATTGAAAATCCTTCACAAAAATTCACATACTCAAATGTATAAACATTGGCTTATTTTTGTGCAGATTTAAGGACACAAAAACTTGCCCTGATATCTCTGTATAGACTTTAAGTTCTTGTCAGTAGGCACTTAGAATTACGCATGAATTTTTATCATTCAAAAATTTTCATGTCCACCCATGCAAAATTGTACAAGCAACTACATTTGTGCAGCACATATGCTGTGCTCAATAAAAATACCCATTGTCCTCAAACACTAAAACTAATTAAAATACTTTATTACTGTCAATTGTCATCATGCAATTGACTTTATTCTATGACATGAATGTGTGCTAAATAGGTGCACCTCAGATGAACCTGAAAAATAAGTGTTTTGTTGGTAAGTTGAAAAACTCCTTTTCAAACTACTATGATAAGCATCTAATAAAGGTATCCCATAGAGTGTTTAGCCTACAGTTGGTGTTTGATAGTTTTCTACCACACTTGGGTATTTTATGGAAGAGGGGCAGCAAACAGAGCATAATACTCTATTTACATCTGCCTAGGTTACGTTTGAGGTATTCCAAATCTGTCTTTGAATAAAGTTATACCAACACTTCTGTAACCATTGTTAAAAATGAGCTTGTAAACTTCTCTTGATCATGTATTAATGTCTAAAGACACATAGAGCAATAAAACAACCTTAATTTCCATAGCAGTACTTGTGTTTACTTTGACACATCAGATAAATATGTATTTTGCCTCCTTTGATGCACAGACTGCTAGTGATGCTAGTGAAGCTTTTGATACTGTGCTTTCTATGATAACAGTATAAACACACAGTGGTATTGTTGTCTCCCACTACTGTAGACTTTAACAGTAAATTTTCATAACTATTAAGTTTTTGTGTAAATGTATAATTTAGGAAATGTATAAATATTGTGTTATATGTCAAAAATGTAAAATAAATGCATAATATGTACACATAACGTTATGATTGTATATTTTATATTTCCAGTATTTTTGCTTAGAACTAGGCAAAAATAGCATTACATAAGCAATGACATTTATTTAGGTTCAGAAAATGAGGACAAATGAGCTTTTCTTCTGATTAATGATTTTCACTCTATTTAAAGAAAAAAGTGGAAATGTGAATGATTTTCTTCCTATTTTCATAGTCAGCAGAACAGTTCAATCAAAACTCTACCAGTTACTTCTCTTAGCCATTCTTATCAGGATTTTCATTATCCATTAACATGGTTATACATTATCATATGACACTGATGTGAATCTGGGGATGGAAAGGAGACTAGTGATCCTCTTCTTTATAAGGAGTTGTAAAGATAACTCCGATAGTTATAGCATAATTCCTCTGAGAGGTCAATGATAATTTTGCCCATATTATTGGTTCTTGATGTGACATTCTTTAGCACCTATATTAATTAGAAAAATATAGACACAATTTTTAAATTAGAAGGAATAAAAACTTTAATTTGCCAAAGAAATGAATTTAAATATTTACTGCACTCTTTAAAACTAATCATAATGACCCTTTTTTTTGAAGCATGATCTGTATACAATGAATAGTGTTTAAAGAAAGTTTACAAGCCTTAAATTTGGTAGGATGTGGCTTCACAGATCTCTTTCTTTCTCCCCCTTTAAAAAGAAATTCTAAGAAACCTAATCTGTGGTCATTCAATTAATCAGACTTAACAGTGCACATACGCTGGCATCCACCCGCTGAAAGCTGTCATCAAGTGACATCGTCTTGTAACTGGATTTCAGACTTATTTGGAATGCCTGCAACATAGCCCACCTTCTGTTTCAGGCTGTAAAATAGGTGATTAATTTTTTTCCTTCCTCTTTATGATAATTTATATTACTAATGTACCAGACATTTTTCATTTATTCAAATTCTTTGATCATGTGGTGTTTGCTGGGATTAAAGCTTTCTCAGAAGACACAGGGGTTTCTGTGTTGATTTTCCACTTTTGTGACAATAATAGAATAAAAATGTATGTGTTTTCCTCAACTCTCAGCCTTTGTGATTTGGGCTAGGGTTAGTAAATGGTAAAGAAATAACTAGGGGGCTTCCCTGGTGGCGCAGTGGTTGAGAGTCAGCCTGCCGATGCAGGGGACGCGGGTTCGTGCCCCGGTCTGGGAGGATCCCACGTGCCGCGGAGCGGCTGGCCCTGTGGGCCATGGCCGCTGAGCCTGCGCGTCCGGAGCCTGTGCTCCACAACGGGAGAGGCCACAACAGTGAGAGCCCCGCGTACCACAAAAAAATAAATAAAAATAAATAAATAAAATTTAAAAAAAAATTTTTAAAGAAATAACTAGGACAATAAGGGAGAGATTAAAAATATTTGTTTCCAGATGCCTTTGATGCCATCTCTGGGCTAAGAGTCCATCACCAGTAAAGGGTGAATTTATTTCCTGCCTTTAGGTGTAAAATGAGGAGCTTTTTCTGCACTTACTGCTTCTTAATTGCCTTCAGCCAAAATAATTTTTATGACAAAAAGGCATATTTTGTGGTGACATATTCTGGTTCCTTTTAAAAGCCATTCTACTCGAGAAAATGTCATATTAATCTTAAATATTTAATGTCACTTACATATATTGTTCAACCACTACAAGTAACTTCCACTTACCCACCAAGATTTTACCTCCTGCTCCCTATCTTGACAATATCAAAAAAGACACATAGCATGGTTGACAAGTAAAATAGTCCTACTGGTGATATACCTGTGCCAAGGAAAATGTAAGCAATGTTTTGTTTGGGGGCAGTAAAATAAAATATACTAAGAAGCTAGTATATCCAAAAAAATATAAATCCACTGTTTGGGACACATTTATTGGTAACTGAAAACAAAAATAAAGCAAATTTACTCACCTCTTACTTTGCATCTATTTTCTCTATCAAGGAGGATCAACTTAACTGTGGTGAAGATGGAATATACATTGAGTAAAAAATTAGAGTAGGACACTATTTATATAAGAGACTCTAAGTGAGAAATTGTGTGTTCCAAATGAATTCGTCTCCTTGTTAACAGATATTATATGCCTGGATATTGATATTTCAGAAATCAGAGAGAAACACTGTTGACAATATTTGAAGAGTCAATAGAGAAGGCGAGTGATTCTATAAAAAATCAGATCAGAAAAAGAACTTGAATTTGTAAATTAAAATGAGGTCATTCCTACAATTATAAATTGCTAAGAATATAATAACAAAGCTCTAATTTAACTCCAACCAAAAAACACTAACCACAGATAGGAAATTCATTCAGATTACCAAAGATGACAAAAATAGGTTCCAGCTTTTTTTAGGTGAAAGATTCAGAAAAGTTAAGGACCTTTCCCTACATTACAGAGCTTATAAATGGCAGGCAGGATTCAGCACACGCCTGTCTGATTCCAGAGCTTTTACAATTAACTATTGCTATATACAGTTTGTGATAAATAGCCAGCCAAAATTCTAGACTGGATTATTGAACGTATAATTATGTACGAGAATAGTGGTCATTAGAACCACTAATAATAACACAATAACATCACACTGACAGATGAAGAAATACTTAAATTTTTCCAAACTGTAATGATGAATATATCGATTTAAGCCTTGAATAAAGGAAGTAGTTAGTGAGACAAATGGATGCTTTATTCTGTTCTATATTTTATTGATGATGCAAATCCAGTTATAGAGCATGCTAATCAAATTGGCAGATGGCACAAATCTAGGCCAATTATATTAATAGAATGTCAATGTTTGAAACAGGGATTTTAAATACTGAAGGAATTGAGAACACGCCACCCCAAAATATGCCACTCTGGCATATTGACATGCTTTGAGTTAAAGGCACTTGAAAATCAGCAAATACAAGAAAAATACTCTGACCTTGCTTCTTTTTCTTAAAATTAGGAAGTAACATTCCATTAAAAAGAGAAGTTATCCCTATACCAGAAGGAAAGTAACATTATTATCATCAAGGATGAGGAGTTGAACCTGGGAAAATTATTTACTGATCTTGTTAAAATAATTCTTATCTTCCTTTAGCCTTCACACATGGTTTAGTCACTTTTGCACAATTGCCTTTCTTTGTTCAACCTAATATAAATGCAAGCGGATTTTACTATTTCTTTGGGTCTTCATTCTTTATGAAAGCTCCCATATCATATAGAATTTGTATTAAATAAACTTGTATGCTTTTCTCCTATTGATCTGTCTTACGTCAATTTAATTCTCAGACCCAGCCAAATAGAACCCTAAGAAAGTAAAGGTAGAAGTTTGCCTCCCCTACAATGCTATTCAGTTCAGCTTGATAATATCTCTACATTGTTATTCAACCAATCTGTACTTGAGTACCCTGATTACAAGAAACTCAACATATCCTGATGGTTCCTCTTTTAACCATGGTTGTTAGTATATTCTTTCAGTAAAGAAAGTATGCCTTAGTTTCTTATAACTATTTAACCAACTATTCCTTTTTCAATGTAGTGGAACCAGAGAAAATTTGTATATATTTTAGAGACACAGAGGAAATATCTGAAAAGTGCTTGAATGGTTGAAAATATCAGCTAAATTAAGGAAGCATTTTCACCTTTTTTTAAACCAACTGTTTGAATTCCTTCTCACCAATGCTGTGAATAACTAAAATATGGTACAGAAAATAGTAACAAGTATACAGAATAATTGGATTAACATTATAAGAGAACAATCCTGGATTATCTGATAGAAAATATTCACAACTCTCTTAGTAGTACCAAAGAAATAACTATTATTAGATTTCTGTTCAGTTAATAAAGACTATCAATGTTAGATATAATTTTCAAAATAAAACTTTGATGAAATTAATTCTAGTTATAATTTAGATTCAAATTTATTAAGGAATAATTTGCATATAATAAAATTCACTGATTATAAGTGTACAATGCAGTGTGTAACCACTGTAACCATTGCCACAATCATGATACAGAACTTTTCCATCACCCCTCCTGACTAGTTCCCCAACCAGAACTTCTATAAAAAAGACAGGTGGATGTGTCCATCAAAAACTAAAATTTAAAAAAGGCAAATAGAAGTTCTATAAGTAATTAAATATATGTATATATTTAAAAGATATGAAAATATATAAATATCTATAAATCAGTATCTATCTCACAACAAAATATAATGAATGGATTAAATGATAGAGTAGACAAAGCAGAAGAAAAAGTAATAGACTGAAAGATTTGAAGTTATTTTATAAAAAGTAGAACAGAGAAATTATATCTGGAAAACATGAGATGTTAGGATATAGTATTGAGTGACTTCTGAGAAGTAAGACACAGATTCCTTTCTCAATCTCAGTATTTTTAGTCTGATCCTAATATCGTGGAGAGAGTGAAAACTTCCTCAGAGTCTAGGAGTAGGACAGCAAATTTGGTAGAGGATTTGTTTTTAGCATTGCATTATCTGAGGAAATTGCCTTTAATTATAGCATTGGTTCTATGGGAGAAACGTATTCCAAGTTACAAATAGCTGAAATGCATTGAAATTTTGGAACATAAAATCTTATTTTAAGTCATGACACATACTTGCTGTATCTGTACATTCATTTATTATTTCTGTTAGTATTCTTTTGTTTCCTAATCACACTTTCACCCACAGTATTGTAACACTTATAATTTGTAAATGGAATACCAAATATAAAGGTATTCTTTGTTGTGATGCCATGTATGTTTCCTTATTTCAACCATTACTTTGTGTTGTTCTAAAATAAAAATATAAATCCCATGATTTACCTATTTCTTCTATCAATGTTTAAATATCAGGATGAAGAATTACAAGCGATTAACTTCTTTAAAAATCTTAAGGTGAAATGAAGAAATCCATCTCCCATTTTATGACATTTTTTAAATCTTTGAATAAGTATCAAGAGAAAGATAGAAGTTATTATAAATTAGTTTAAATTTGATGAAGAAATATTGCTTATTTCAAGGATTTTGAATAGAATGTTTTCATTTAACTCTCTATCCTAAAAAAAGACTTCTTTTCAGTGTATGAGAATTGTTCATCTACTCTGATCAATTTAATTTGCCTTTAATTGGATTCAATTATGATTGTATCTAACTCGTCCTTCTAAGTTTTAAAAATATGCTTTGGAAATCCTTCAGTTTATTGTATCTCTAATTCATATTTGAGATTCCAGAATACATAAAGCACTTTGAATAGAACTAATTTTAAAACTGAGTTCACAAATTATATTAAAACTCTGATTAACAAGATGCCTAAGAAATAGGTGGTCTTATTGTTTAAATGCTCTCCTTAAGTGACAATTAAGCAAAAAGCCCATTGTTTTACATTTTCTTATTTAAAAGTTTTCTTAATTGTCTGTGTCTACTATGTTTGTACCTACTATATTAAAGTGATTTTAATGGAATTCCTCTTTTAAAACCCTACAGTGCTTCAGGGTCATCGGTCAGTATAGCAATTCATAGTGTACATGAGTGTATATGTTAAAGCTTCAGGAGGCTAAGCTATCTGTATACAAAGTCTGGAGCATCTCTTGAAAGTTGCCTATGAATTGTATTTTTCTTGCATTAATGTGTTATTTATCATTTGTATTTCCCAGGTAGGTTGCAATGTCACAAATGTTGATTATCTGAGAGTTATAGTGAATTGGATTCTAGTTAATTTATATTTTACAGCTAAACATATCCAAGATATATGAAGTGTAGCCCTAATCACAGTATCAAAATCCTAACCCATCAATTGTTCTTTTGTGTTACATAGAATAATGTAATACCTCTGGTGGATCATATGCAAAAGTGGCCTAATTCTTCCCATTCCTCTGAATGCATGCCACTTCTCTCATGAAAAGGTAGTCTGTTGATGGACACTTAGGTTGCTTCCATGTCCTGGCTATCGTAAATAGAGCTGCAATAAACATTTTGGTACATGACTCTTTTTGAATTATGGTTTTCTCAGGGTATATGCCTAGTAGTGGGATTGCTGGGTCATACGGTAGTTCTATTTGTAGTTTTTTAAGGAACTTCCATACTGTTCTCCATAGTGGCTGTATCAATTTACATTCCCACCAGCAGTGCAAGAGTGTTCCCTTTTCTCCACATCCTCTCCAGCATTTATTATTTCTAGAGTTTTTGATGATGCCAGTCTGACCGGTGTGAGATGATATCTCATTGTAGGTTTGATTTGCATTTCTCTAATGATTAATGATGTTGAGCATTCTTTCATGTGTTTGTTGGCAATCTGTATATCTTCTTTGGAGAAATAAGTCCATCAACAGATGAATGGATAAAGAAGATGTGGCATATATATACAATGGAATATTACTCAGCTATAAAAAGAAATGAAACTGAGTTATTTGTAATGAGGTGGATAGACTTGGAGTCTGTCATACAGAGTGAAGTAAGTCAGAAGGAGAAAAACAAATACCGTATGCTAACACATATGTATGGAATCTAAGAAAAAAAATGTTGTGAAGAGATTAGTGGTAGGACGGGAATAAAACACAGACCTACAAGAGCATGGACTTGAGGATATGGGGAGGGGGAAGGGTGGGCTGTGACGAAGTGAGAGAGTGGCAGGGACATATATACACTACCAAATGTAAATTAGATAGCTAGTGGGAAGCTGCCGCATAGCACAGGGAGCTCACCTCTGTGCTTTGTGACCACCTAGAGGGGTGGGATAAGGAGGGTGGAAGGGAGGGTGATGCAAGAGGGAAGAGATATGGAAACATATGTATATGTATAACTGATTCACTTTGTTGTGAAGGAGAAACTAACACACTATTGTAAAACAGTTATACTCAAATAAAGATGTTAAAAAAAAAAAAAGGTAGTCTGTTTCCTTTTCACATGGATCTGGAATGGCCTTGTGACTTGCTGTGAAGAATTGAGTATGATAGAATCTATGCTGTGCTATGTCTGGGCCTAGGCCTTAAGAGATGATACACATTTGCATTTGCTCTGTTAAAAACTAGTCACCATGTAAAGAAGTCTAGATAACCTATCAGTGGAAACATATGGGAGAAAGAGGCCTATCCAGTCTTTAGCTGTTCCAGCCATCCCAGCAAATTTGCTGAAACTTTGAGTGAACTCATCTTGGTTGTTTCAGCCTCATCGAAGACCCTAGATCAATGCAATTTCCAGAATGACATCAGCACACATGTTGTTAAGAAGTGCACAACAAAGCCAAGACAACTCACAGAATCATTGGAAATAATATTCAATAAATTTTAAGCCATCATGTGTTAAGTGTTTTGTTATGTTGCAATAGATTCCTGATACAGAAATTAATATCTGAAGGTAAAATGCTGCTTGAACAAAAAGTTAAAACATATGCATTGGCTTTGAGCCCAAATGTGGGTTAGAAGAAGAAGAGTGATGAGGAGACTGTTAATAGAGACTAGAAGAACAGTGAGGAAATCATTATCATTGAAAGCTGAAAAAGAAGTAATACATATTACATATTGACAGAAAGTTCATTAACATTCACCTGAGGTAATATGGAAGAAAGAAAACGAACCTAATAAATTTGCGGATCTGGCTGATGAGATTTCTGATCATAAAGTTGTAAGTGTCAAATAGCTTACTTTAGTAGAATATGATAAAGTCTTGCAAGAGAAAAGTAAACTAAATAAGGAAAATTAATTTGGACCCAGGACAGTCTCTCCAGCTGGTAAAATGTTTTTGAAGTAAGAAATGCCAACTGGCACAGATCACAGTAAAACGTAGCCTAAGAATTAAAATAAAATAAAATTGTATAGCTATAAAAAATCTTTGTAAAGACCTCCACAATATTTGTTCCCCTTCACTAGATAAAATAACTATTAATTTTCTAAATATTGTCCCACTGCAGCCTGCCACTTTCACAGTAGAGAGAGGTAAATCTAAAAAAGAACTATGAATGTGGCATAAGATGATTCCAAATAAGTTTCACAGAAAGCCCACAGAAGTTTTAAGAGAATTACACTTGCAACAGCATCCTGGATTAAAAGTTATAGAGATAGTTCAAAATAAAAAGAAGACCCTGCCTACCAATTTTCTATTGACCATAAAAAGACTGAGGGAATTATTCAATTGCAAACATAGATCCTATTTTATGGAAAAATATGGAAGACTTAAAGGATAAAGCCAAGAACCACCAAGAACAATGGTTTAGGGAACTATTTCCATAAAAGTGCAATTAGACCTTAATCAAGGAACATCTTCTCAACAAGAAGGGGAAACTCATTAAAAGTCCGTGGCACAGGACTTCCCTGGTGGTGCAGTGGTTAAGAATCCACCTGCCAATGCAGGAGACAAGGGTTTGATCCCTGGTCTGGGAAGATCCCACATGCTGCGGAGCAACTAAGCCCATGTGCCACAACTACTGAGCCTGCACTCCAGAGCCCACGTGCCACAACTACTGAGCCTATGTACCACAACTATTGAAGCCTGCGCACCTAGAGCGTGTGCTCTGCAACAAAGAGAAGCCACCGCAATGAGAAGCCCACACACCACCAGGAAGAGTAGCCCCCATTTGCAGCAACTAGAGAAAGCCCGCACACAGCAACGAAGACCCAATGCAGCCATAAATAAATAAATAAATAAATAACACTTTAAAAACAAAAAAAGTCCCTGGCACAACTTCATATCTTTTTAAAAGACCAGTGTACTAGTGTGCCTTTTTTCTAATGATGTAAACTGTGATGATTATTATTTTAGCTCTGTGTTACCATGGTATGTTGGGTGTCTGGGGGCAGATACTTCTTTTAGTTCATAGGCTTTCAGAACAAGACTATCCATACTTGAAGAGTCTTACCCAGTTCTGAACGTAATGCAGATAATGAGATCCTTGATTTTGTACTCATACCATAGTGAAGAACAACTTTGGAGGGGGTGGGGAATGGGAATTAGTGTACTTTGCATCTGGGAGATATGTGGATTATTGTGGCTAGAGGGTGTATTGTGATAGATTGTTTGCAAAGATGCCACCAACAATTTTTACCAGACTTTGACGTTTCTGCTCCCCCTCTGTCAAGAGGTAGGTTCTCTTTGCTTTTCCTTAAAATGTGGGGTGCTCTTGTGACTTGCTTTGACCAGTAAAATGGGATGAAAATTAAGCTCTGAGATTTCCAAACCCAGATCCTAGAAAGTAGCTTCCATTTTCTCCCCATTGAGATCCAGCACCATGTAACAGAGCTCAAGTAAAACAACTGGATGGTGAGAGAACACAAAGAGAAAGAGGACAACTGGCTAATATCCATTCCAGCTAACCTAGCTGACTTGCCAGATAGGTGAGTAAAATTATTCTCAGCATCCCAAACCCAACTCAACTCACAGATAAATGTAGCTCCAGCTGAAAACATACAGCATATAACAGCCCAGTTGATTCTAGGCAACCCAGAAAACTGTGAGAAAAAAGTGTTTCTTTAAAACATTAAGTTTTAAAAGACTTTGTTATGCAATAATGTACAACTGAGACATTCCCTTTTGAAGGATAGCCTTCGATAGGACCGAGGGGTGTGTTTCTAAAGAGAATTAGCATGATGGATTTTTTTTATGTGAGAAGTTTTAATTTTTCAAAATTTCTTTTCTCTTTGTATGTAGGACTATGCTCTGATCAAGGTATTATTGTTGGCAAATGAAGCTCTTCTAACATTGTATAATCAGTAGTGGGATAGTTCTTTGAATCATTGAAAACAGAAGCATTCAAATGTTTTGATAAATATTGGTGTGTTCACTTGATATGATAATTAGTCCATATTTAATTCTAATTACTTAAATACTGTTCTATGAATAATCATATTACTATTTAAAAACATGTTTGGGGATTTAAAAATACTAAAAACTACCCAGATTTAGCTTTAGACTTTCATCATGATAAAACAAAAAAACTTGTTTTGCTGTATAATTTTTATCAGTTTCAACTAGTAAAATAGATATGTACAAAGAATATAATGTATAAATTATCAATAGGCCATTAACTCTTAACCATGGAAGGAGAAATTACACAAATTTCTGTCTATTTCATATTATAAATGCTAGCTTATGCTAAACTGCTATATTTCATTTATCCAACCAGGACTTAGTGCTATGTGAAAGGATAGGATTATGTTAAGTAAAGTGAGTGGTCTCCAACAGAGAATAGATTCAAGTATACCAGATAGAGCTTCCATAAGCAGACTAAAATATTACCTTGGAGGGCTCTAAAAAAGTTATGTCTTTTAAACCTTTTCTTGGGTGATAATGATGATGACGACCCCGACGATGATGATCATGATGATTATGATGATAATGATTTGAGGAACAATGACTCAGAAATGAAAAAAGAAGAGGTCGGTGTATTTTGATATGGTTGGTCTTGGCAGATTAAGTGAAGTTCCATCATGGGAACAACTTGGCAAGATAAATGGACACAGGGTGAAATTGGCAGAGGCATCAGGCAAGTAGGAGCATGATGAAATAGGGACAAAATGATGCAGAAAATTAGCTGCACTTTCTATTTTTTAAAACTATTTATTTGTTTGTTTGTTTATTTATTTATTTGTCTGCACCGGGTCTTAGTTGCAACACGCAGGATCTTCGTTATCATGTGCGGGATCTTCCTTGTGGCATGAGGGTTCCTCAGATGCAGCATGCAGGATAATTTTTTTTTTTTTTTTTTTTAGTTATGGCATGCAAACTCTTAGTTGCAGCATGTGGGATCTAGTTCCCTGATCAGGGATCGAACCAGAGCCCCCTGCATTGGGAGCATGGAGTCTTAGCTACTGGACCACCAGGGAAGTCCTTAGCTTCACTTTCTTAATAATTTTTACAAATGCTCATGCTCCATGTGACGTGAATCTCTGCTTACCTTACACACTTGTTGCTTGCATAAAATATGGATGTCAAAAACCACATGATTTTCAAAAATATAGCATTATACACCTGTGAAGTTACTGTTATTCTTGTTTTATTGATTGCATCAAATGGAGATTTTTAATTCATTCATTTGAAACAAATATTTATTGGAAATCCAGATCCTGGGTCAGACACTGGATATTCAACATATTAAAAGGACACTGATACCATCAAAAATCCTCAGTCAAGTGGTGGATACTGATGGAAATGTGTACAGTACTTTACAGTGTAATCAGTGTTATAACAGAAGTGGGAATAAAATGACTTGTTGAACAATGATTCTTCCTGGGAGATTCATGATATGATACTTATATTACTGTAACTTGAAGGATGACTAGCCATTCACAAAGCAGAGATGAGGAGCAGAAAAAAAGACCACAAAAATGTGAAAGAAACAGTGAGGAATTCAGTGTGGCTTTAGTCAGTTATTTGTATGGACAAGTTGAAGAATATAAGGCTAGAATTTAAAAGGACATTGAATGCCTTGCTAAGAATTTTGGCATGCTAATAATTTTGAATGTATCTTTCATAAAGTAAGATGAGCATTTTTTAACAAGTATAATCAAGAGTTTTAGAGAAAATCAAGCTGAAAAATATTTATTCAGTGTCAATTTTATTGTCTAGTGCTTTTCATGGCACTGTTTGGCATATGAGGTAATTCAATAGAAGTCTTCCCATACCTTACTTCATATTACTAGAAATTACTATAGAAAAAATAATTTTATTTAATTTATTCATTTTTCATAAATATCCATTGATACCTCCTAAATCAAAGCACTTTTCTTTGCTCCATAAGAGTTACAGAGGTGAATCAACCCTGTAGGAAATTTATTACAAGAGCTTTCTATATTTCTAGGGAATATAGGGTATGTACAATAAATATAAAGTAGAGAAATATGTGTGATTTAATGTAATTGGTACAGATTAAAACCTATGTAAAACCAATAAAAAATAGTTCCCTCTACAGAATTTTGGGGAGGCCAATGAAAAATAGTATTGGTCATGTAGACATTGCATCACATTTCAGATTTTCCTTATTTCAAACAACATTTTTTGGGGGAAACTTATACAAATGGATACATATAGATCTAGAAGTTATCAAACTTTTTTGGTAAAGGGCCAGATACTAAATTTTAGGCTTTACAAGCCAGATGGTCTGTGTTACAACTCCACAGTTTCATAGTCAGTACATAAATTAAGAGTTGTGACTGTGTTCCAATAAAACTTTACAGGCATCACAGTTTGAACTTCACATAATTTTCACGTGTCACAAAATACTGTTTTGTGTTTTTTATCAACCATTTAAAATTTTTAAAAACTTTCTTTGCTGTGTATTATGTAGAAACAGACAGCAGAATAAATTTAGCCTATAGTCTGTAGTTTGCTGACCTCTGGTCTATCTAGTCCAATCCTTTTTACTGCTGAATAGTATTCCATGCTTACTATTTCTCCATTGTGCATAGCTCAGAGAGGAATGCCTGATTCATTGGCCAACCCATCTTCTACTATATTTTCCAAAGTAAACCAAGTTACATCCTTCATGATCATATAAGGGATCCCTTTTTTCCACATTTATACCAATACTCTGTATTCCTGAGCATGTATGTTTTCCCCAAGCTCATGTATAAGAAAACATATAAATTCAGGTTTGCTCTATTATTTTATTTTACAACAAAAACAATCACAAACTTAGAGAAAATGTGTACATGTGGTACAAATAACCTTTATGTTTCTAAACCACTTGTGGGTTGTCAACCTAATGTCTCTTCATCTCTGAAAATATTGTGCACATTTGAAGCAAACAAGGATATTCTGTTATATAACCACAAAAAAACAAGTGACAGAGCTAGGGAATTATACACATGCATGCATACAAACACATTGCATGAATATTTATTTCCATTTCTATCTAGATATATTAAAACCCATAAGATCACTCCAGTACCTCCAAATGCAAGCCTAATATCAGAAGGATCTTTCCAGTTTTCTCACTTTCCATTTCTGTAACACCCTTCTCAATGAGAACCTCAAAATCCATAATATATTTACATATTTTATTGCATTTTATCACTCTCCATATATTTAATCATCAGTGGTACTGATGTTTAGATATCTTCTACTTATGAATAATGGTAATCCAAAACCATAGAGAAAATCAATGAAACCAAGAGTTGGATATTTTTAAAGATCAACAAAAATGACAAATATTTATCTAGCTTAACTAAGAAAAAGAAGACTCAAATTACTGAAAAATGAAAGAAGGGGCCTTAAAATATTGCAGAAGTAGAATGGGTTATTAGAGAACACTATAAGAAATTGTACAAAAACAAATTTGAGAACCTAAATTAAATGAATATATTCCCAGAAACAAACAACCTACCAAGACTTAATTAGGAAGAAATATAAAATCTGAACAGATCTAAAACTAGTGAAGAGATTTAGTCAGTAATCAAAAACCTCGCAACAAAGAAAAGCCCAGAACTAGATGACTTCACTGATTAATTGTATCAAACATTTAAAGAAAAATTAACGCTAATATTCCTCAACTCTTACCAAAAAAAAAAAAAAAAATAGAAGAGAAGGGAATACATCCAAACTCATTATATGAGGCCAGCGTTACCCTGATAACAAAGCCAGACAAAGATAGTAAAAGAAATTTCAGATCAATATCCATGATAAATATTGATGCAAACACATATACAATACCAGGAAACAGAATTTAACAGCTCATGAAAATAATTATACACCTTGACTAGGTGGGACTTATTCCTGGAATGCAAGGATGGTTCAGCATAGAAAAATCACTCAATTTAATATAGCACATTAACAGAATGATGGGAAAAAAAACTACACAAACATCTCAATTCATGCAAAAAATGATAAAATTCAACATGCTTTCATAATAGAAACACTCAACAAACTAGAAATATAGGGAAACTTCCTCAATTTTATAAGGTGTCATCTAACAACAAATAATCAATTCTGAAAGACTGAAAGCTTTTCTCTGAGATCAGTAACAAGACAAAAATGCCCTCTCTAGCCACTTCTATTCAACATAGTCCTAAAAATCTTAGAGAAATTAGGCAAGAAAGTGAAACAAAGCACATCCATATTGGAAAGGAAGAAGCAAAATTATCTCTGTTCACAGATGACATAATCATATATGTAGAAAACCCTAAAGATTTCATTTAAAAAGGGCTTAGGAGTAATCAACGAGTTCAGCAAAGTTGCAAGATACAAAATCAACATGCAAAAATCAGTTGCAATTTACACACTAGCAATGAATAATCCAAAAGGAAAATTAAGAAATTCAATTTACAGTAGCATAGAAAATACTAAAATGCTTAGGAATACATTTTTTAAAAGAGGTGAAAGACTTTTATACTTAAAAAAAACAGATGAAAGAAACTAAAGAAGATACAAGTAAAGGGAAAGACAACCTGTATTCATGGATTGGAAGACATGATATTTTTAAGATGACAGTACTATCCAAAGTGATCTACAGATTTAATGTAATCCCTATCAAAATCCTAATGACATTATTTTGCAGAAATAGAAAAATTCATTCTAAAATTCACATGGAATCTCAAGGGACCCTGAATAGCCAAAACAATCTTGGAAAAGACCAGATTTGGAGGTCTCACACTTAACGATTTCAAAACTCTTACAAATCAAGTGTGTGGTACTGACATAAAGACAGATATATAGACAAATTGAATAGAATAGAGAGCCCAGAAATAAACTCTTGCATATAAGGTTAAATTATCTATCCTGGAGAATGTTCCATGTGCACTTGAGAAGAATGCGTTCTGATGCTATTGAATGGAATGGTCTTTGTATATCTGTTAGGTCCAATTGGTCTATATTGTTGTTCAAGTCCATTGTTTCCTTATTACTTTTCTTTCTGAATAATCTATCTACTTTTGAAAGTGGGATATTGAAGTCCCCTACTATTATTGTACTGCTGTCTATTTCTCCCTTCAATTCTGCTATATTTGCTTTATTTAGTTTCTCTAATGTTGTGTGCATATATATTTACATTTGTTATATCCTCTTTATGAACTGACCTCTTTATCACCATATAGTGACCATCTTTGCCTCTTGTAACCGATTTTGACTTAAAATCTATTTAATCTGATGTAAGTATAGCTACCCCTGCTCTCTTTGGTTACCATTTGCATGGATTTTTTTTTTCTGTCCCTTCATTTTCAGGCTATGTGTATCCTTAAAGGTAAAGTGAACCTCTTGTAGGCAACACATTGTAGGAATTACTTTTTATAAAAAATCCATTCATATACTCAATATCTTTTGATTAGATAAGTGAATTCATTTACATTTTAAGTAATTAATGATAGGTAAGGACTAACTTTTCATGCTGTTAATTGTTTCTGTTTTATAGTTTCTTTATTCCTTCCTCTCTTTCTGTCTTCTTTTTGTGATTTGTTGACTATTTGTAGTGGAATGCTTTGGCTCCTTTTTCTTTAACTTTTGTGTAGAGATTACTGTGAGACTTACATGCAACATCTTATAGTTATAACAGGCTATTTTAAGCGATAACAAATTAACTTGAATTGCCTACAAAACTCTATGCTTTATTTGTCTCTGCCCACATTTTATTTTATTGATGTCACACTTTGCATCTATTCATATGGTGTATGTATTAACAAATTACTGTATCTACAATTATTTTTAATACTTTTGTCTTTTAGTTTTTATACTAGACATAAAAGTGATTCACCCACTGTGGTTACAGTATTACAGTATCCTGAATTGGAATATTTACCTTTACCAGTGAGTTTTACACTTTCATATATTTTCATGTTGTTACTTAATGTCTATTCATTTCAACTTGAAGAATTCCCTTTAACATTTCTTGGAAGGCAGATATAGTGGTGATGAACTCCCTCAACTTTTGTCGGTCTGGGAATATCTTCATCTCTCCTTCATTTCTGAAGGGCAACATTGCTGATTTTAGTACTGTTGGTTAGGTTGTTTTTGTTTTTTTTTTTTTTTAACTTTCAGCACTTTGAATATATGATCCCACTTCCTCCTGGCTTGCAAGGTTTCTGCTGAGAAATTCACTGATAGTCTTATGGAAGTTCCCTTGTAAGTTATAAGCTTCTTTTCTCTACTGTTTTAGATTTTTAGCAATTTTATTATAATGTCTCTTTTACAAGAACTCTGTAAGTTTTGTTTGTTAGACACCTGTGAGCTTCATGAACTTGGATATCCAAATCTCTCCCCAGATTTGGGATGTTCTCAGTGATTTTTCTTTAAACGTTCTGTCCTCTCCTACCCTCTTGTCTTTCTGGTACACTAATAATTTACAAATTGTTCCTTTTGGTGATATGCCATAGATCACTTGGGCCTTCTTCACTCTTTTATTCTTTTTTTCATTATTCTCCTCTAAATGAATAATTTCAAAGGTCCTATTTTCTAATCTACAGATTCTTTATTCTGCTCGGCCATTCTGCTCTTGATGCTCTCTATTGCATTTTTGATTTAATTCATTGTTTTCTTCCACACCTGAATTTGAATTTCTGTTTAGTTCTTTTTAATGATTTATATCTCTTCATTAAACTTATTTTTGTGTGTGTTTTCCTGATTTTGTTGAATTGTCTTCCAGTATTTTTTTGTAGCTCATCAAACTTCTTTAAATAGCTATTTTGAATTCTTTATCAGATAAATTACAGATCTCCATCTTTGGGGTCAATTACTGGAAATATATATTTTGTGGTATCATCTTTCCTTTATTTTTCATGTTCCTTGAAATCTTGCACTGCTCTTCACATTTGAAGTAGCAATCACTTCCTCCAATCTTACTGTCTGACTTTAGGAGAGAAATACCTTCCATCAGCCCCACCAAGTATTCTAAGGCTTTCTCAGACCTTCTATGGATACATCTGCTCCATACTTCTTGCTCTATCTTGTGGCACAATTCTTAAGTTTGTATGTTTTCTTTTGATTCTGCAGAGCCAGGCTATGTGCTGACAACCTTCCTTTTGCTTTCCCAGGTAATCTGTCAAAGAGCCTCAGAAACAGGGTAGATTTCTGCACATGCTCTCTGGTTATCTAGCTTTGAAGTTTCATTAGGTCCCATTTGTTTATTTTTGTTTTTATTTCCATTACTCTAGGAGGTAGATCAAAAAAGATCTTGCTGTGATTTATGTCAAAGTGTGTTCTTCCTATGTTTTCCTCTAAGAGTTTTATAGTATCCAGTCTTACACTTATGTCTCTAATCCATTTTGAGTTTATTTTTGTGTAGGTGTTAGGGAGTGTTCTACTTTCATTCTTTTACATGTAGCTGTCTAGTTTTCCCAGCACCACTTATTGAAGAGATTGTCTTTTCTCCATTGTATGTCCTTGCCTCCTGTCATAGATTAGTTGACCATATGTGCATGTGTTTATCTCTGGGCTTTCTATCCTGTTCCATTGATCTATATTTCTGTTTTTGTGCCACTACCATACTGTCTTGATTACTGTAGCTTTGTAGTATAGTCTGAATTCAGGGAGTCTGATTTCTCCAGCACCATTTTTTTCCCTCAAGACTGCTTTGGCTATTCGGGGTCTTTTGTGTCTCAATACAAATTTTAAGATTTTTTGTTCTAGTTCTGTAAAAAATGCCATTGCTAATTTGATAGGGATTGCATTGAGTCTGTAGATTTCTTTGGGCGTAGTCATTTTCACACTGTTGATTCTTCCAATCCAAGAACATGGTGTATCTCTCCATCTGTTTGTATTATCTTTAATTTCTTTCATCAGTGTCTTATAGTTTTCTGCATACAGGTCTTTTGTCTCCCTAGGTAGATTTTTTCCTAGGTATTTTATTATTTTTGTTGCAATGGTAAATGGGAGTGTTCCTTAATTTCTCTTTCAGATTTTTTGTCATTAGTGTATAGGAATGCAAGAGATTTCTGTGCATTAATTTTGTATCCTGCAACTTTTTTCTTAATATAGCCATTAAAAGATATAAATAGCCTTTTAAAAATTATTTAACTGTCTCCCTTAAGTTTTGGTATATTGTCTCTTTGCTTTTTTTCCCAGCTATTTTCTGATTTATCTTTTGATATCTCTTTTGACTCAGTGGTTATTTAGAGATGTGCTGTTTAATTTCCAGATACTTGTGAGTTTCAAACTTCTCTTTCTATTGTTAATTCTAATTTCCTTTCATTGTGGTAAAACATGTTTTGTATTATTTATATCCTTTTAAAATTTATTGATGTTTGTTTCATGGCCTAGAATATTGTCTATCCTGGAAAATATTCCATGGGTACTTGATAAAAATGTATATGATGCTGTTGTTGAATGAAACATTTTATTAGAAGTCTGTTAGGCCTAGTTGGATAATAGTGTTGTTCAAGTCTTCTATTTCCTTGATGAACTTCTGCCCTTGTTCTATTGTTGCAAGTTGAGTATTAAAGTCTCCAACAATATTTTTAAATTGTCTATTTTCCATTTTTATCCCTCATACCACTCAGTCAGGTGCTACTTGAATGGAAAGTCACAACAAACCTGAAATCTTACACTGTAAAACATAAGCCTGGGGCTTCCCTGGTGGCGCAGTGGTTGAAAGTCCGCCTGCCGATGCAGGGGACACGGGTTCGTGCCCTGGTCCGGGAGGATCCCACATGCCGCGGAGCGGCTGGGCCCGTGAGCCATGGCCGCTGAGCCTGCGCCGTCCAGAGCCTGTGCTCCGCAACGGGAGAGGCCACAGCAGTGAGAGGCCCGCATACCACAAAAAACAACAACAACAACAAAAAAATCCATAAGCCTGATGAGTCCTTTCATTGTTTTTCTTCTTCATAGTAGGATGAAGCAGATTGTTGTTTGTCTGTGCTGAACTAAAAAGTAGACAAAGATTAATGCAATGTTGACAGCAAAATACATAAAGAAGGAAATGGCTGAACCAGATAAACATTATAGGTCATGTTCATCAAGTCACTTAAACAGTCTAATGAGATGACTTTATATAATATTTAGAGTTGGTAATTATTAAGAAATCATAAAAATCTCAGGTGTTCCTTGGTAAAAAGGAATTCTAAGTGTACATTATCTGTACATATGATTATCTTCTATCAATTATAATTATTTTTCCATTTCACATATATCTTACATATATACTAATAATGCTCTATCTCTATGAAATTACATGGATTAAAGGCCAAGGTATTTGGATAATTATATAATGTTTTTATATATTCATATGTATAAGATCATATAAGATGATTACATGTATCTCTAATTCTCCATGTTCACAAATATCAATTTATTGCCACATATGTGTATATATGTATATATATAGCCACATATGTGTATGTATATATATATATGTATACATATTTATATAAATGTTTACACAATGCACTTTTTCAATAAAGGTGAATTTAATTCGCCATTTTCTTTGAACTTTGGTTTTTATTTTTTACATTGAATGACATATTAAAAAACTTTAATTTTCAACTTTTTTGGTTCATGCTAACCTATCTTTTGTATCACTAAGGATCCAGCTGAGAAAACAAGCTGGGCATTTCAAATGTATGAAGTTTAACACAGGGAACTGTTTCCCCAGGTATTGGAAGGCAATAAAGGGATGCTAAGATAACCCCAAAATCAGTAGCATAAGAATAAAAGAATGCAAAATGATACTATTAGAACTTAGGAGCTTAGAGGATGAACCCTGAAATTTTGGCACTTGTATCACCAAGGAGGGAGTATGAGTTAACAGGTGTTCATATTACTAAAGAGAATGTGCTTAATGAGTGTTTGGACAACATAAGGGCCTGGCATAGGGTATGAGGGAGCACAGGAGGCTGATTCTGTGACTGCCAAAGAATAGGACCTGACTGTTGCAAGGAACTGTTAAGGTACACTCTGAGGCTAATCCTCGGGAAACTGAAAGATGGAAACAGAACCAACTGACTGCTGCTGCTATAGCAATGTTGACAGGAACTGGAAACCACAAAAGTATAAAAAACAAAAAAGTATTTCCAATATCTCTACATTACTTCCCTATGACAATCAGTGATATCTCAAAAAACCTATGCTATCCAACATTGTCTAGAAATTAACCTAACTTTATACAAGATATTTCTTTAGAATGTTACAAAATATTAATAGAGTCTAAAAGAAAGGCTGTAAACTATGGAAAGTTTGTGTTTTTACAAGGGAAGACAATTTTCTAAAATTGATCTAATACTGCAATAGGAAAAAAAATTCCAACATGGATGCCTGTCCAATGGAAAACACTACTTCTGAAAATCATAAGGAAATATAAATTATCCAAAAATGACAATTTTGAATAAGTAAAAAGGTATGTTTTCATGGCTTACCATATATCAATTCATATTATAATGTCATGATAATCAAGGTATGTTGGTATTGAAATTGATAAGAATAAATGACATAACTTGACAGAAAAGAGAGCTTAGAAACACCTACACTCATTAATGGAAAGTCAGTTCAAAATAGAAATAGTCTTTCTAATCTCTGATTACTATAACAGTGGGAAAGGTGAGATAGCTTTTTAACCATGTGAAAAAATAAAATTAAGTATATTTTGTACACTGCATTCTAAAATTAATTTCAAATTAATTAAAATCTGAAATTTGAAACAGGCAGAAGGCCTACACTGACAGGGAGCCAAGGCTACAGAAGCTGAATAAGAATCATGACCACCTCTCCAAATTGCTGGGTCAGTGGCAACAGAAAAGCCATCCCAATTTCCAGTCCATCATCTTATACTTTTACTAGGGTAACAAGGAGAAAAGTTTCTCCATGGAGCAAAATCTGCTTCTACTTGTTTTTTCAGATTGCCTTGCTTATTATGTATAAAAATGAAAGCAAAATATATTATAAAACTTTGCAAGCAAATAAGCATAGGTCATGCTGTCAACTTGCCATATGGAAGTTTTGTTAAAATAGACGTGTTACAGGCAATGAAATTGATATTTTGAGGAATTAATAAGTATTTCCTATATTACAGGAAAAGAGCCAGAAGAAACAATGATAACAGTTATGAATGTGACCAACTTGAATCTTCCAGAGACTGATAGCAAGATGACAATTTTTACTAGAAAATAGATGTTATAAGATTGATTTCTTATTCTGTGGCAAAAATGTAGTTACTGGCAAATTGTGTAGTCATTAAACAAATAATAAGATCAAGAAATTAGGTTCTTGCAACTATGGAACAACTAATGAAAGCGAATGCTTTCAAGGGTTTGTACAAATTTCAGTCAAATTGGAAATGAACGATGGTGTTTGCATTGTTTGCATCTCTAACTTGAGATAAATAAAATTATTTGAAAGACAAATATAAAGGCAAACATGGAAATATCTTGAACAGTTCTAGAAAAATGATGCTGACATAAGTTCAAAAACATGTTTCAAGTATCTTAAAAGTGCATTAACATATGAGAACAAAGGAGTTTTCAACTCAAAGAAGTGGCATTGATACGGATAAATGACATTATAACTGACAATAGAATGAATTTCACCCGTCTGTGTTTTATTAGTAGAAAATAATTCAAGATGGATGTTGAAAATGTATAATCTTTATTTTTCAATCCAAAGAGGCACTTTCACTGATATTGGACTTACTTTGTGTGTACAGAAAAGTCTACTGATTATATTGATGAAAACCATTAGCAAAGACATGACTGGAAATGAATAAATTAATTTTACTATTTATATAAGCTCAAAGCAATAATTTTTTTTAAAGTATCACTGAATAGATGAACATACTGTATTGGAAATGAGACAGGGCATCAACAACTTAAGAAAACTTCATAGTACAGGAACTTGCTGGTAGCACATCTAATAAATATCATGCTGGTCTTCCCTGGTGGTGCAGTAGTTAAGAATCCACCTGCCAATGCAGGGGACATGGGTTCGAGCCCTTGTCCGGGAAGATCCTACATGCCGCGGAGCAACTAAGCCTATGTACCACAACTACTGAGCCTGCGCTCTACAGCCCGTGAACAACAACTACTGAGCCTGCGCACCACAACTACTGAAGCCCACGTGCCTAGAGCCCGTGATCCGCAACAAGAGAAGCCACTGCAATGAGAAGCCCGCACGCTGCAACTGGAGAAAGCCCACATGCAGCAACGAAGACCCAACACAGCCAAAAATAATACATAAAAATAAATAATTTTTTTAAATGTCATGATTGTGTATGGGTTGATACTTTTATTTAAGTACAATGTATTGATACATTCATATAGAAAAGTGCATGTTATAAGTATACCGTGCAGAATTTTCAAAAATGGAACACACCTGTGTAACCAAATCCCAGATCAACAAACATCAGCAGTAGTCCAGAAGCCTTATGCTCCCTACCAATCACTAACCTCCCACAAAGGTAACCACCATCCTGACTTGTAACAGTGTTGATGAATTTTAGCTGTTTTGTACTTTATACAGATGTGGTCATATGACATTGAAGGAGTTAGGCACATGGTACTGCAAAATATGCAGCTTTGGTATATTGATTATTTTGAGTTGAAGTCCCTTGAAAAATAGCAAATGTAGGGAGAGGATTTCTCTCAACTCCCTTTATATGCCTAAAGGCAGATCCTAAAGGAACTAAATTTTCATAAATCCCCTCCCTAGGAGTTTCACTAACCAGGAAAGATTGACTCTTATCACACCACCACACCCAGACAAACTATCATTCTTCTAAGGGCCTATTCATCTTTCCTAAAAATAACTTACTCTCCCTTTAAGTGGCGCATATCCTCCTTCGCCTCCCCCTTCCCCTTTTTAATACAATATATAAGCTTTCAAATCTCACTGCTTTTTTTGGGTATTCACTTTTTTTTCCTGTGATGCCGCTGTGAATGTAATAGTAAAAAATAATAAATTTGTATAACTTTTCTCCTATTAATCTACCTGTTATCAGTTTATTTCATAGACTCAGCTATCAAGCCTGTGAGGGTAGAGGTAAAGTCTTTCTTCCTCTAAAACGTGAACTGATTTTAGTATTGGTATAGATTGAATTGTGTCTCCCCAAAATTTGTATGTTGAAGTCCTAACCTTTGATGTGGTGGTGTTTAGAGATGGTGCCTTTGGGAGGTAATTAGAGTTAGATGAGATCATGAGAGTGGGGACCTTACAGTGAGATGGCTGGTAGCTTATGGTGGCTTTGTAAGAAAAAGAACAGAACAAGAGATCACTCTTTCTTTTCTATATGGTGACATAATGAGAAGGTAAGCCCGGAAGACAGCTCTCACCAGGAATCCAATTGGCTGGTGCCTTGATCTTAGACTTTCCAGCATCCAGAACTAGGAGAAATTATAGTCTCTTGTTTAAACCTCTCAGTCTATGGTATTTTGTTAGAATATCCCAAGCAGGCTAAGACAGGTATGGTTTATGTTACTCAATGTTACGTTTATTAAATTCATTCAGATTATAGAATACCCTTCAGAGATCCATTATCTTTGCTTTAATGTATTTGATTATATGGAAAAAATGTATTTACCCACTCTTATTGATTATTTCTAGTTTTTGACTATTATGGGTAGTACTGCCACAGATGTTCTAGTACATGTCTTTTGTTTGTTTGGGTTTTTTTGTTTGTTTTTTTGTGGTATGCGGGCTTGTCACTGTCGTGGCCTCTCCCATTGAGGAGCACAGGCTCCGGACGCGCAGGCTCAGCAGCCATGGCTCACGGGCCCAGCCGCTCCGCGGCATGTGGTATCTTCCTGGACCAGGGCACGAACCCGTGTCCCCTGCATCGGCAGGCGGACTCTCAACCACTGCGCCACCAGGGAAGCCCTAGTACATGTCTTTTGAAACCTACGTATCTTTTGTGCAGTGGAATTGACAGAAAATTTGTTATAACCATGTTCAGCATTGGTAGGTTCTCTCAAATATTTTTTAAAAGGCTATATCACCAAAGTTTATGAGTATTCCCGTTGTCCTACATCCCCTGGAACATGTGTTTAATCCTCTTTTTTTTTTTTTTTTTGCATTTTAGCAATTCAGATGGGTGGTTAGTGGTATCTTCTTGTGATTTCAATTTGCAATTCCCTGATAATTAATAAACTTGAACACTTTTAAACATGTTTAGTACCTATTTGCATATCTTCTCTTGGGAAGTGTCTGTTTAATTATTTTGCCCTATTTTCTGTTCCGTTCTTTCAGGTTCTTCCTTTTTGATTCCTTTTTTACGTTATATTTTGGATAGTCATTCTTTGTTGGATGTTGTATTGAAACTAGCTTTTCCCATCCTGAAACTCTTTTTCTTTCTGAGTCATGTCTTTTGATAAACAGAAGGTCTTAACTTAAATTTATGTTTATTTTCCTTTATGATTATCACATTTCTGCTCTGTTTAAGAAATATTTGCTTACTCTAAGTCACAAAAATGTTTCCCTATTATTTTCTCTAACATTTTTATTGTGATACATTTAACCTTTAGACCAAATAAATTGGGACTGTATTTGTATATGTGATGAAATATAGAAATCAAATTTCTTTTTTATTCCATGAGAATAACCAATTGACCCCGTACTCTTGGATTTTGATTGTATTGCAATGAATCTATTGTTATTTTATGGAAATTTTACAGCTTACTAGTATTAACTCTCAATACTCAAACATATTAGATTCCTCCATTCATTTTAATATTTCTAAATTTCTCTTATATTTATATTTTTGTATTTAGCTTCCTTATACATCACTTAATAGATTAATTTTGTTGCTATTATAATTTCCTGTTGATATTTATAAAACAAATTCCTTTTATTGAAGTATGGTTATTTACAATATTAGTTTCAGGTGTACAATATATTAAATCTTTTTATACATTATACTCCATTTAAAGTTATTATAAATTGTTGGCTGTATTCTCTGTGCTGTATAATATATCCTTGCAATTTATTTTATACAGAGAAGTTTGTGCTATGTATAAAAGTTTATATGTTGACTTTATATCCAGTATCCTTGCTAAATTTTCATAGATTAATCTGGAATTTTATATACATAGTAATGGTTTTTGAAATTCTGAGAGTTTTCATTCTTCCTGTCTAATCCACCTGCCTTTTACTATTTGTATTGCCTTATTTCAGGGGAATGAAACATCCAATAAAATGTAGAGTGGAAGATATGATAGCAGGTGAGTAGCCTTGTTTTGTTTTCTATATCAGGGAAAACTTTTCATTATATCATATTGAGTATGATGAACACTGTAGATTTTTATACAGATTCTTTATCAGATTAAGTAAGTTCCATTTTATTTCTTGTTTGATAAGATTTGTTTATCTGTTTTATTTATAGTAAATGGGTTTGATATTTTTTCAGATTCAGATTTTTAAAATTTATCGTTATCACATTTCTACTGTGTCTGTTAATAAGGTGAATTGAATTACTCTGAATGAGTCTCAAGTGCTAAATCATTCTTGCATACTTGAGATGAATCATATGTGATAATGATGCATATAAATATATACATACGCATATATCAATTTGCATATATGTTGTCATGTATATTTGTGTTTATACTCTTGAAAGATAGTGAGTGGTCTATATTTATTGTAATGTACATTCAGATTGTGACATTTACTTATGCTAGTTTATTTCTGCAGCTCTTTAAGAGACATAAAATTATATATATATATATTAGTAATTATAAAAAAGTATTGTTTAGTTTGTAACATATATAGGTGTGATATGTATCAAATAATAGCACAAAAATGTGCTGATGGAATAAAGCAACATAGGTATAATGTTTCTCTATCTCATTGGAAGTAAGTTTTATAAATCTGAACTTGATTCTGTTAAGGTGCATATGCTAAGTCCTAAAGCAGAATACTAAGAAAATAACTAAAATAAATATAGCAAAATTAATATAGGAATTAAAATTACAGTACAAAATATTCATTTAATGCAAAATACTTTATGATTCCACTTATGTGAGGATCTGAAATGAACAAATTCATACAGACAGAAAGTAGAATAGAGTTTACAAGGGTCTTGGGACTTGGGGATAAGGGAATGGGAAATTATTGTTTATTTGATATGGATCTTTTATTTGGAATGATGATAAGACCTGGAAATGTCTACTGGCTGTGTTTATATAACATTGTTAATGTCCTTAAGGTCATCAAATTATACACTTAAAAAATGGTTAAAATGGTAAATTTCATGTTAGGTATATTACACCACAATAAAATGTAAAAGGATGGAAGTATAAGATACAAATCATAATTAAAAGAAAGCTACAGTAACTATACTAGTATCATACTAATTGCACTTAATGCAAGGAAAATTTCTCGGGATAAAGAGGGCCATTATGTAATAATAAAATGGGGAATACATGAAAAAGACATAAGAATTCTAAATATGTTTGAACTAAACAATAGTGCTTCAGGAATCATTAAGAACAAATTTGTAGGATTGAAAGGGGAGATAGACAAATTCAAAATTGTCCATTAAACATTACACTGTCCTTAATATGTAAAACAAGGAAACAGAAAACTAGCAAGGATACATAGAAGGTCTCATGAGCATTATCAGCCAAAGGGGAAAGGGTGTAAGGAGGGTGAAATGGGCAAAGGGGATCAACTGTATTGTGATGGATAGAAATTAAAATTTTTGTGGTAAGCATGCTACAGTGAATACAGAAGTAGAATATAATGTTGTACATATACAGAAGTGGGATAGCTGAATCATATGGTAGTTTTATTCTTAATTTTTTGAGGAATCTCCATACTGTTTTCTATAGTGACTATACCAATTTCCATTCCCCTTGACAGTGTATGAGGGTTCCCTTTCTCCACATTCTTGCCAACACTTGTTATTTCTAGCCTTTTTGTTAATAGCCATTCTAACAGGTGTGAGGTGATATCTCATTGTGGTTTTGATTTGCATTTCCCTAATAATTACTGATATAGAAAATCTCTTCATCTGCCTGTTGGCCATCTCTATGTCTTCTTTGGAAAAATGTCTATTCAGCCCCTCTGCTCATTTTTTAACTGGGTTGTTTGCTTTTTGTTGTTGAGTTGTATGCATTCTTTATATATTTTGGATATTAACGCCTTATTGTATATATGATTTGCAAATATATTCCCCCATTCTGTAGGTTACTTTGTAGATTGTTTCCTTTGCTGTGCAAAAGCTTTTAGTTTATTTCCATTTGTTTATTTTTGTTTTTGTTTCTCTTGCCTGAGGAGACATGTCCAGAAAGATTGCTAAGACCAATGTCAAAGAGTGTACTGCCTATCTTCTAGGAGTTTTATGGTTTTAGATATTACACTCAAGTCTTTAATCCATGTTGAGTTGCTTTTTGTGTATAGTGTGAGATACTGTCTAGTTTCATTTTTTTGCATGTGGCTGTCCAGTTTTTCTAACACCATTTATTGAAGAGACTATGCTTCTCCATTTTATGTTCTTTGACCCTTTGTTTTAAATTAATTGTCCACATATAAATGGGTTTTCTTCTGAGGTCTCATTTCTGTTTCATTGATCTGTATATCATTTTTTTTTCTTCTAATACCTTGCTCTATTGATTACTATGACTTTGTAACATAGTTTGGAAACAGGGAGTGTGATATCTCCGGCTTTGTTCTTCTTTCTCTAGATTGCTTTGGATATTTGGGTTCTTCCATGATTCCATATAAATTTTAGGAGTTTTTGTTCTATTTCTGTGAAAAATGTCATTGGGATTTTGATAGAGATTGCATTGAATCTGTATATTCAGTATATAGACGTTTTAACAATGTTAATTCTTCCAATCCATGACCACAGAATATGCTTCCATTTTTTTTTTTTTTTTTTTGTGGCTTCTTCAGTTTCTTTCAACAGTGTCTTATAGTTTTAGTGTCTGGTATTTCACCCCCTTGATTAAATTCATTCCTAGGTATTTTATTCTTATTGAAATTGTAAATGGAATTGTTTTCTTGATTGCTTTTTCTGATAGCTCATTGTTAGCATATAGAAAAGCAACAGATTTTTGTGTATTGATTTTTATCTTGCAAATTTACTGTATTCATTTATTATTTCTAATAGTTTTTTTGGTGTAGTCTTTAGGACTTTTTATATATAAAATTATGTGATCCTCCAATAGACAGTTTTATTTCTTCCTTTCCAATTTGGATAACTTTTATTTCTTTTACTTGCATAATTGCTCTGGTAGGACTTCCAATACAATGTTGAATAAGAGTGGCAAAAGTGGGCATCCTTGTCTTGTTCCTGAATTCAGTGGGAAGACTTTCAGCTTTTCACCATTGAGTATGATGTTAGCTGTGGGTTTGTCATATATGGCCTTTATTATATTGAAGTATATACCTTCTATACCCACTTTATTGGTACGTTTTTATCATAAATAGGTGTTTAATACAGTCAAATGCCTTTTCTGCATCTATTGAGATCATATGGTTTTTATATTTTTGTTTTTTTAGTATAACTTTATTTTTATTTTATTTTTAATTGAAGTATAGTTGGTTTACAATGTGTTAGTTTCAGGTGTACAGCAAAGTGATTCATTTATATATATATATATATATATATATATATATATATATATATACATATATATATATTCTTTTTCAGATTCTTTTCCCATATAGGTTATTACAAAATATTGAGTATAGTTCGCTGTGCTATAGAATAGGTCCTTGTTGGTTATCTATTTTATATACAGTAGTATGTATGTGTTAATCCTAAACTCCTAATTTATCCCTCCCCCCATATGGTTTTTTTATCCTTAATTTTTTTCATATGGTATCTCACTTTGATTGATTTGTGCATGTTGCACCATACTTGCATCCCTGGAATAAATCCCACTTGATCATGGTGTGTGATCGTTTTAATGTGTTCTTGAATTTGGTTTGCTAATATTTTATTGAGAACTTTTGCATCTATGTTTAAAAGATATTGGCTTGTAATTTTATTTTTGTGTGTGTTATCTTTGGTTTTGGTGATAGGGTAATTTTGTCCTTGTAAAATGAGTTAGGAAGAGTTCCTTCCTCTTCATTTTTCTGGAGGAGTTTGAGGTGGATAGGTATTAAATATTCTCCGAATATTTGGTATAATTTACCAGTGAAGCTGTCTGGTCCTGGACTTTTGTTTTTTGGGGAGATTTTTTATTGCTGTTTCAATCTCCTTACTAGTGATCAGTCTATTCAGGTTTTCTATTTCTTCCTGATTCAGTCTTGGAATGTTGTATGATTCTACAAATTTGTCCATTTCTTCTAGTTTGTCCAAGTTGTTGGTATATATCTATTTATAATATTCTCTTATAATTATTTGTATTTCTATGGTATGTTTTAATTTCTCCTCTTTTGTTTCTGATTTTATTTAGCAGATCCTTCTCTCTTTTATTCTTAGTGAGTCTAGCTAAAGGTTTGTCAAATTTGTTTATCTTTCAAAGAACCAGCTCTTAGTTTGGTTGCTCTTTTCTATTGTCTTTTAGTCTCTGTTTAATTTATTTCTTCTCTCATCTTTATTATTTTCTTCCTTCTACTGACTTTGAACTTTGTACTTTCTCTAGTTCCTTTATATGTAAGGTTAGATTGTTAATTTGAGATTTTTCTTGTTTCTTGAGCTAGGCCTATATTGCTATAAACTTCCCTCTTAATAATTTAATTTTTTTAATTAAAAAATTTCTTGAAGTATAGTTGATTTACAATATTACATTAGTTTCAGGTGTTAGCATAGTGGTGAAGTATTTTTACAGATTATATTCCATCAAAAGTTTATAAGATAATAGTTATAATTCCCTATGATATACAATATATCCTTGTTGCTTATCTCTTTTATACATAGTAGTTTGTATCTCTTAATCCCATACACCTAAAGTTACCCTCCCCCCTTCCTTCTCTCCACTGGTAACCACTAGTTTTGTTTCTATATCTGTGAGTCTGTTTCTGTTTTGTTATATACATTAATTTGTATTATTTTAAAGATTCTACATATAAGTGATATCATACAGTATTTGTCTTTCTGACATTTAACTAAGCATAATATTCTTTAGGTACATCCACATTGCTGCAAATGAAAGAATTTCACTCTTTTTATGACAGAGTAATATTCCATTTTATATATATATATATATAAATATATATATATATATATATATATTTATATATATATATATATACTGCATTTTCTTAAACCAGTCCTCTGTTAATGGGTACTTGGGTTGCTTCCATATCTTGGCTATTGAAAATAGTGCTGCTGTGAACATTTGGGTGCATTTATCTTTTCAAATTAGTATTTTCATTTTTTTTCTGGATGTATTCTCAGGAGTACAATTGCTGGATCAAATGGTAGTTTTATTTTTAGTTTTCTTAGGGCCCTCCATACTGTTTTCCATAGTAGTTGCACCAATTTACATTCCCACCAATAGTGTATAGGGGTTCCCTTTTCTCCACATCCTCATCAACATTTGTTATTAGACTTTTTTTTTTTTTTTTTTGGTGGTACGCGGGCCTCTCACTGTTGTGGCCTCTCCCGTTGTGGAGCACAGGCTCTGGACACGCAGGCTCAGCGGCCATGGCTCACGGGCCCCGCCGCTCCACGGCATGTGGGATCTTCCTGGACTGGGGCATGAACCCGTGCCCCCTGCATCGGCAGGTGGATTCTCAACCACTGCGCCACCAGGGAAGCCCTGTTATTAGACTTTTTGATGATAGCCATTCTGACAGGTGTGAAGTGATAGCTCATTGTTGTTTTAATTTGCATTTCTCTAATAATTAGCAAAAAAAATGACATAAAAAGACAGTCTATGGAATGGAAGAAAATATTTGCAAGTGGTATGAATGACAAGGGGTTAATATTCAAAATATATAAACAGATTGTACAGCTCAATATCAAAAAAACAAACAACATAATAAAGAAATGGGCAGAAAACCTGAATAGACATTTTTCCAAAGCAGATCTACAGATGGCTAACAGGCAAAAAAAGAGATGATTTTTTTAAAAAAAATTTTCATCAGATAACTCGTAGATCTTCAATTCTTTGGGATTGGTTATTGGAGCTTGTTTTATTCTTCAAGTAGTGTCGTATCTCCCTATCTTTTTGTCACCCTTGTAACCTTGTTTTGGTGTCTGTACATTTGAAAAAGCAATCACCTCTTCCAGTCTTTTGGGGCTGGTTTTAGGAAGGAAAGACGTCCACCAGATAGCCAGGCTAGAGATTTTGGTGATCTCTCCAACTTTTATTTTACAGATGTGCCTGCTCCTTTTCTCTCACTCCTTTCTGGGCTAGGGGGAAATCTTAAGATTGTGTGTCTTCTCTTAACCCCACAGAGCCAAGCTGGGTGCTGAGAGCCATCCACTCCTTTTCCCACCCCTTAGACTGATATGTCAAGGTATTGGGCACAAGCACCACTTCTCTCCCTCACTCCTGAAGGAAATGTCTTAGGATTGTGCACCTCTCCCTACCCCACAATGCCATACCATGTGCTGTAAGTCACCCATCCTTTTTCCCTAGGGTAGTGTATTGAGATGCCAGGATGATAAGTGCAAGCTCTACTTCTCTTCCTCTCTCCTAAAGAGGCAGTCTGAGTATTGTTCACCTTCACCTCATCCTGTAGAGTAGAACTGTCTGCTGAAATCTGTACTTGCTACTGAGATCTACATGTTGTCTGCAGGGTATAGGGAGCACCAGCTGCAGGGGTGCATAAGTCACTGGCTGTCGGAGTGTATGGGGTGCCATTTGCAGGGATGCACTGGGAAGTTGTCAAGATCCACATGTCATCTGCTATGAGCCCTTGCTCCTTTTCTTTGTGTTCAATTCTCCAGATGATCCATCTGTGTCAATATTTTAACCATTTTTGGTATAGAGAGATAGAAGTGAAACTTGCAGGAAGTTCCCCCAAAGGTTGGGGAAGCCAGACTCTCACTTCACTCTCTCTTTCCCCTGTGGGAAAAGTCTCAGGTTGGGAGCTCTCTTTTAGTATTGAACTGTGCTAGCTTGGAGGAGAAATGACATGGGTAAAATGGAACTGTTCTTACCCTTTTCCATACAGCTGACATCAAGTCTTGTGCTCCACCAGTGTGCTAGGACTTCTTAACTGAACTCTGAAATGCACATAAATGTATTTTTGCCCATGGATGGTTGTTAAATTGGTGTTTCTGTGGGAATGGGAGCGAGGGCTGGACATCTTGCTCACATCACCCTCCCATCTAGAAAATACTTTGAATGTAAATTAAAATACTACATATCAAAAAAAATACATATAAAAATTTGTGAGACATAGAATATGTTTATGCTGCTTTAGTGAGACCTAATTCATATACAATAAAATTCATCTATTTAGGACTTCCCTGATGGTGCAGTGGGTAAGACTGCCAGTACAGTGGGCCTGGGTTCGCTCCCTGGTCAGGGAACTAGATCCCACATGCCGCAACTAAGATCCCATGTGCCACAACTAAGACTGGCGCAACCAAATAAATAAATATATTTTTTTAATTCATCCTTTTAAAATGTTCAGTGATGTTTAGTATATGAACAGAGTTATACAACCATCACCACAATCAATTCGAGAACATTTTTATCACAGCAGAAAAGAACCCCATACCCATTAGCAGTCACTCCCAGTTCCTTCCTCTCTCCAGCTGGGCAATTTTCACCCCATTACAAAGTTTAGTTCTGTAGTTTGACTCAATAAAGATGGCTATCCCTTATGCTTTTTTTCCATCTTGATTTTATACTTAATTGAAAGTTTATGTAAATAAATACCATAAATGTGTGAAACATTACCTAAAGGATTTTCTAGTTTGGGGGGTGTGTGTGTGTGTGTGTGTGTGTGTGTGTGTGTGTGTGTGCTTTCTTCTGGTTATTGACCAGTACATGAAGAATTATGAAGTCAGGTCTGATTTTTTTTTTAATCATTGTATAAGACTTGGTTTTTCTTTGTCTGGTGGCACAAAGAATTTTTCTTTATTACTTAAAGTTCAATATTTTTAGGAATATATATTATTTATCATGTATTTGATATATAATATCATATATTATATACAAACTATAATGTACCATACATATGTATAACATATACATACATATATAACATAGCCTATATAATACATTATTTAATTTGTATATAATTTATAAAAAATATCAGAAGTTTCTCTACCTGACTTTTCCTGTACCTCTGCTGGATCTCCACTGCTCTCAGCAGCATTTTTAGACATTTTGTGTTTGTGTTCTCATATGTTTCCTTGTTCTTTTTGCTATTTCTTAGAAATCATTCTGAGAGAAGTAGAAAATTCTTACTTTATACTGCCATGTTCAAACGGAAGTCATATTATGTCTTTCTCAATATTCTTTAGTACTTTATTATTTGTCTTGGAATAGATATATAATTATGGGGCAAATATATATGAAATTTGTCCATAGTATATTTCTCTGATTATTAAAGGCTTTTTAAAATTTTTTTATTCCTCTCTGTAAAGTGTTTTAGTGTTCCTCCTAAAGGACCACATATTCATTGATGAGCCTCCCTCCCACCCCATGCTGACATTTTATTTACTCCAGTTCTCTGATTGTGCCCTCACTGTACTGGATATAAAATGTTTGTCTATTAATCAATGTTGAATTTTTCTTCCTCTCTTTCTGTGCAATCATGATTTGTGATATAAAGTAATTAAAACATCAGCAATTCCACAAGATAAAACAGAAGAGAATGTGGACTAATTTTTAACGTGATACTATTAGAAAGCATGCCTTACCTTTCTGACCAGTAAACCAATACAGTATAGGAAACTGATTCTTTTAACCAAATCAATGGGAAATTTCTGTGAACAATAGTAATATAAGCTAATACAGGGAGTCTTGCTTATGTCACATCTATTTCCCTGAACTAATGCCTATTTTTCAGGTTTTAAAACACTTTATAGAACAACTTGAATTACTTTTTAAAGGTCACCATTTACATTTGCTTTTTTAAGCCTCATTCCTCCTATGTGAGATGAGCATGTGTTTCTGCCAAGCTTTGAATTTCTGTGACAAGCATGGAAGAATGGCTTGCTAATTAGAGAGGCTTAAATATTCCCTAATATTCTATCATCCATTCCATTGATCTGAGACATTTTCTGGTTGAATGCATACCTGAATGTTGAGCATACAGAGGGAAAGCCATTTTTCTACTTGAAAAGCCTGAATATTACACAATAGAGATAACACCACATATCTACAGATTACTTTCTAGTCCAGTTTAATAACTCTAGGGAAAAATCACTAAACATCAAGACTAAAAATAAAAAACAGACCCCAAAGTGATTAAGTTTATAGATTTTGACTTCTTTTAACCTTGAGAAACATTTTCTCTTGACATTAAATACACCAAAAACTCATTAGTAGGAACTTTCATACTTGATAATTTAATATAATTTGGACAGAAGTTCATCAAAATTTGAACTAATTAGGATAAATATAAACTGCTTATATTTTTATTGAAATTGAGACTCTACCCTAGAGTTTATAATATTAAAATAGATAGATTTATTATAGATTCTATGTATTGGGAAGAAATAAAATGAATTTTATAGAAATCTATAATTCAAAATTTTCACTAATTATTATTTTTCTGTATTAGTGACTATTTTATTAAATGTCACTTTTATACTTTTGTGTGTTATATATGTGTGCATTATATAGTTGGCAATTTTACATTTAATGACAGTTCAGGAGACAAGGAGCATACGAGAAAATATCTTTTAATGTAATATCGAGTTCAAGGTAATTTTGCATTCTTTGAAACAGTTTGGCTAAAGAGAAAATAAGAAAAAATTATGCTTATGTTATATTTCATTTATTGTATTTATTCTTATGTAATGTAATCATTTTTAATTTTCCAGAATCATTATAACAATTAAATTGGTTTCATGAATGCTCATCTGCATGTCACTATCAAATTTAGAGTAGGAGTTTAAAAAATTTTTGGCTCTGTTGCTGACCCCCTAGATGATGTTAAGCAAGTAATTTACCCCTCTCCACTGCCAATATCCCACTAGGGATAAGGTTAATCATATTTGCCATCTATTTACCTCACAGCTGGATTAGTGAGGTGATCATTGGAAAGTGCTTTTGGAAGCTAAATGAGAAATAAATGCCAATTATAATTTACACATTATATGTGAGCTACTGATACAGTAATAAAAAAGAGTTTCACCCATTTTAAATGACTCAGGGAAAATATGATTATGGATAAACCTTTGGTATAATCCTCTGCAATACTGGGTAACTTTTCTTGCTACTTTAAAGAATTCAACTGTAAACTATTGTGAAAAATAATTGAATTACATATTATCAAAACAACTGCCTGAAATATTCAGTCAAGAATTATTTGCAGCTCAGTGCTGGGACCTCTGAGGTGCCTGTGAGTGGCTGGAGAAGACCTGGGCTGCCACTGGGACTTCGTGATCCACTTTCTTAGTGCCAAGGCACTGCTGGGCTTGGGCCAAGGCGGGCAGCAGCCCTTGGAGATGGCAGCGCAGAGGTACTTCTGCCAGTTAGCACCATTGGAGGCAAAACTGAGAACTGGGAAGAAGTACAGGGATTTCATATGAGAAAATCTTTGGATTTTAAAGAGATACCACACATTACATCATCATCGTCATCATCATCATGGTAATTATTATTTACTGTGGATGAATCCAGTGAAGTATAAAAGAAAAGATACCCAGGATCCTCAGTGGAGAGACTTTCAGTCAAGAGCAGGAAAGAACATCTGCCAGTTTTGCAGTACCATGATTTCATATCAGTTTCATGCCATGTGACTGACAGTCTTGGTGCTACGGCCAAGTGTCAGGCCTGTGCCTCTGAGGTGGAAGAGCTGAGTTCAGGACATTGGTCCACCAGACACCTCAAGGCCCCACGTAATATCAATCAGCAAGAGCTCTCCCAGAGATCTCCATCTCAATGCTAAGACCCAGCTCCACTCAAAGACCAGCAAGCTACAGTGCTGGACACCCTATGCCAAACAACTAGCAAGACAGGAACACAATCCCACCCATTAGCAGAGAGGCTACCTAAAATCATAATAAGGTTACAGACACCCCAAAACACACCACTGGACCTGGTCCTGCCAACCAGAAAGACAAGATCCAGCCTCATCCACCAGAACACAGGCAGCAGTCCCCTCCACCAGGAACCCTACAAACCTACGGAACCAACCTTAGCCATGGGGGGCAGACACCAAAAACAACTGGAACTACAAACCTGCAGCCAATGAAAAGGAGACCCCAAACTCAGTAAGTTAAGCAAAATTGGAAGACAGGGAAATATGCAGCAGGTGAAGGACAAGGTAAAAAACCACCAGACCAAACAAATGAAGAGGAAATAGGCAGTCTACCTAAAAAAGAATTCAGAGTAGTGATGGCAAAGATGATACAAAATCTTAGAAACAGAATGGAGAAAACACAAGAAACGTTTCACAAGGACAAAGAAGAACAAAAGAGCAAACAAACATTGATGAACAACACAGTAAATGAAATTAAAACTTCTCTAGAAGGAAACAGTAGCAGAATAACTGAGGTAGAAGAACGGATAAGTGACCTGGAAGATAAAATAGTAGAAAAAACTACCACAGAGCAAAATAAAGGAAAAAGAATGAAAAGAATTGAGGACAGTCTCAGAGACATTTGGGACAACATTAAATGCACCAACATTCGAATTATAGGGGTCCCAGAAGTAGAAGAGAAAAAGAAAGGGACTGAGAAAATATTTGAAGAGATTATAGTTGAAAACTTCCCTAATATGGGAAAGGGAATAGTCAATCAAGTCCAGAAGCACAGAGAGTCCCATACAGTAAATATCCAAGGAGAAACACGCCAAGACACATATTAATCAAACTATCAAAAGTTAGATACAAAAAATATATAAAAAGCAACAAGGGAAAAGCAACAAATAACATACAAGGGAATCCCCATAAGGTTAACAGCTGATCTTTCAGCAGAAACTCTGCAAGGCAGAAGGGAGTGGCAGGACATATTTCAAGCGATGAAAGGGAAGAAACTACAACCAAGAATACTGTACCCAGCAAGGATCTCATTCAGATTTGATGGAGAAATTAAAACCTTTACAGACAAGCAAAAGCTAAGAAAATTCAACATCACTGACCAGCTTTACAACAAATGCTAAAGGAAGTTCTCTAGGAAGGAAACATGAAAAAAGGAAAAGACCGATAATAACAAACCCAAAATAATTAAGACAATGGTAATAGGAACACACATATTGATAATTACCTTAAATGTAAATGGATTAAATGCTCCAACCAAAAGTCATAGACTTGCTGAACGGATACAAAAACAAGACCCATATATATGCTGTCTACAAGAGACCCAATTCAGACCTAGGGGCACATACAGACTGAAAGTGAGGGGATAGAAAAGATATTCCATGCAAATTGAAAGCAAAAGAAAGCTGGAGTAGCAATTCACATATCAGACAAAATAGACTTTACAATAAAGACTATTAGAAGAGACAAAGAAGGACACTACATAATGATCAAGTGATCAATCCAAGAAGAAGATATAAGAATTGTAAATATTTATGCACCCAACATAGGAGCACCTCAATACATAAGGCAAATGCTAACAGCCATAAAAGGGAAAATCGACAGTAACACAATCATAGTAGTAGATTTTAACACCCCACTTTCACCAATGGACAGATCATACAAAATGAAAATAAATAAGGAAGCACAAGCTTTAAATGACACATTAAACAAGAGGGACCTAATTGATATTTATAAGACACTCCATGCAAAAACAACAGAATACATTTTGTTTTCAAGTGCTCATGGAACATTCTCCAGGACAGATCATATCTTGGGTCACAAATCAAGCCTTGTTAAATTTAAGAAAATTGAAATTGTATGAAGTATTTTTTCCGACAACAACGCTATAAGACTAGATATCAATTACAGAAAAAAAAATTTAAAAATACAAACACATGGAGGCTAAACAATACACTACTAAATAACCAAGATATCAGTGAAGAAATCAAAGAGGAAATCAAAAAGTACCTAGAAACAAATGACAATGAAAACACGATGACCCAAAACTTATGGGATGCAGCAAAAGAGGTTCTAAAAGGGAAGTTTATAGCACTACAATCCTACCTCAATAAACAAACATCTCAAATAAACAACCTAAATTTACACCTAAAGCAATTAGAGAACGAAGAACAAAAAACCCAAAAGTTGGCAGAAGGAAAGAAATCATAAAGATCAGGTCAGAAATAAATGAAAAAGAAATGAAGGAAACAATAGCAAAGATCAATAAAACTAAAAGATGGTTCTTTTAGAAGATAAACAAAATTGATAAACCGTTAGCCATACTCATCAAGAAAAAAAGGGAGAAGCCTCAAATCAATAGAATTACAAATGAAAAAGGAGAAATAAAAGCTGACGGTGCAGAAATACAAAGGATCATAAGAGATTACTACAAGCAACTACATGCCAATAAAATGGACAACCTGGAGGAAATGGACAAATCCTTGGGAACGCACAACCTTCTGAGACTGAACCAGGAAGAAATAGAAAATATAAACAGACCAATCACAAGCACAAAAATTGAAACTGTGATAAAAACTCTTCCAGCACACAAAAGCCCAGGACCAGATGGCTTCACAGGTGAATTCTATCAAACATTTAGAGAAGAGCTAACACCTATCCTTCTCAAACTCTTCCAAATTATAGCAGAGGGAAGAACACTCCCAAACTCATTCTAAGAGGCCACCATCACCCTGATACCAAACCAGACACAGATGTCACAAAGAAAGAAAACTATAGGCCAATATCACTGATGAACACAGATGCAAAAATCCTCAACAAAATACTAGCAATCAGAACCAAAGAGCACCTTAAAAGGATCATACACCATGATCAAGTGGGGTTTATCACAGGAATGCAAGGATTCTTCAATATATGCAAATCAATGTAATACACCATATTATCAAACTGAAGTGTAAAAACCATATGATCATCTCAATGGATGCAGAAAAAGCTTTCAACAAAATTCAACACCCATTTATGATGAAAACCCTCCAGAAAGTAGGCATAGAGGGAACCTACCTCAGCATAATAAAGGCCATATATGACAATCCCACACAATGGTGAAAAACTGAAACCATTTCAACTAAGATCAGGAATAAGACAAGGGTGCCCACTCTCACCACTCTTATTCAACATAGTTTTGGAAGTTCTAGCCACAGCAATCAGAGAGGAAAAAGAAATAAAAGGAATCCAAATCATAAAAGAAGAATAAAACTGTCACTGTTTGCTGATGACATGATACTATACATAGAGAATCCTAAAAATGCTACCAGAAAACTACTAGAGCTAATCAAGGAATTTGGTAAGTTAGCAGGATACAAAATTAATGCACAGAAATCTCTTGAATTCCTATATACTAATGATGAAAAACCTGAAAGAGAAATGAAAAGAAACAGTCCCATTTACCACTGCAACAAGAATAGAATACCTAGGAATAAACCTACCTAAGGAGACAAAAGACCTGTATGCAGAAAACCATAACACTGATGAAAGAAATTAAAGATGGTACTAACAGATGGAGAGATATACCATGTTCTTGTATTGGAATAATCAACATTGTGAAAATGACTATACTACCCAAAGCAATCTAGAGTCAATGCAATCCCTATCAAACTACCATTGGCATTTTTCACAGAACTAGAACAAAAAATTTCACAATTTGTATGGAAACACAAAAGACCCCAAAAGCCAAACCAATCTTAAGAAAGAAAAACAGAGCTGGAGGAATCAGCCTCCCTGACTTCGGACTGTACTACAAAGTTACAGTAATCAAAACAGTATGGTACTGGGATGAAAACAGAAATATAGATCAATGGAACAGGATAGAACTTCCAGATATAAACCCACATACATATGGTCACCTTACCTTTGATAAAGGAGGCAAGAATCTACAATAGAGGAAAGACAGTCTCTTCAATAAGTGGTGCTCAGAAAATTGGACAGCTACATGTAAAAGAATGAAATTAAGACACTCCCTAACACTATACACAAAAATAAACTCAAAATGGATTAAAGACCTAAATATAATGTCAGACACTATAAAACTCTTAGAGGAAAACATAGGCCGAACAGTCTATGACATAAATCACAGCAAGATCCTTTTTGACCCACCTCCTAGAGAAATGGAAATGAAAACAAAATTTAAAAATGGGCTCTAATGAAACTTAAAATCTTTTGCACAGCGAAGGAAACCATAAACAATAGGAAAAGACAACCCTCAGAATGGGAGAAAATATTTGCAAATGAAACAAGTGACAAGTGATTAATCTCCAAAATATACAAGCAGCTCATGTAGTTTGATATCAGAAAAAGCAAGGAACCCAATCCAAAAATGGGCAGAAGACCTAAATAGACATTTCTCCAAGGAAGATATACAGGTTGCCAACAAACACATGAAAGGATGTTCAACATCACTAATCATTAGAGAAATGCAAATCAAAACTACAATGAGGTATCACTTCACACGGGTCAGAATGGCCATCATGAAAAACTCTACAAACAATAAATGCTGGAGAGGGTGTGGAGAAAAGAGAACCCTCTTACACTGTTGCTGGGAATGTAAATTGATGCACCCAGTATGGAGGTTCCTCAAAAACCTAAAAATAGAACTACCATACGACCCAGCAATCCCACTACTGGGCATATACCCTGAGAAAACCATAATTCAAAAATAGTCATGTACCACAATGTTCATTGCAGCACTGCTTACAATAGCCAGGATGTGGAAGCAACCTAAGTGTACACCAACAGATGAATGGATAAAGAAGATGTGGCACATATATACAATAGAATATTACTCAGCCATAAAAAGAAATGAAATTGAGTTATTTGTAGTGAGGTGAATGGACCTAGAGTCTGTCATACAGCGTGAAGTAAGTCAGAAAGTGAAAAACAAATAGTGTATTCTAACACATATATATGGAATCTTAAAATAAAAGTTCTGATGAACCTATGGGCAGGGCAGGAATAAAGACACAGATGTAGAGAATGGACTTGAGAACACGGGGAGAGGGAAGGGTAAGCTGGGTCAAAGTGAGAGACTAGCATTGACTTATATATACTACCAAATGTAAAATAGATAGCTAGTGGGAAGCAGCCACATAGCACAGGGAGATCAGCTCAGTGCTTTGTGACCACGTAGAGGGGTGGGAAAGAAGGGAGGGAGCGAGACGCAAGAGGGAGAGGATATGGGGATATATGTATACATATAGCTGATTCACTTTGTTTTACTGCAGAACTAGCACACCATTGCAAAGCAATTATACTCCAATAAAGATGTTTTTAAAAAGTAAATAAAAATTAAAAAATTTTAAAAAGAATTATTTGCAAATTTCTCTTTTGCATTTTCAAAGAATTCAAATAACTCATTTGCAGTAGCCTTGTTGTCGGATTATATAAAGATTTTTCCCTGCTCTTAAGAGTGATGTATGTGAATTTTAAGCAATAGTTGTTTTTAAAATTTTTGTTTCCTGTTTTTTATTCTTCAGCTTTTCATGGAAGTAACCTCACATTGATTTTCCCATCAAGGACTTGTCTCCTCTGAGTCTCAGAAATAAATTGAACTTAATATTACCTTAAAAAATTACTTATTCTTAAAACAGTACATAATTATATAAGTAGCTATATTATAATAGTAATAATTAGATAATTTGGATATCTGAAATGTATCTTATTTAAAACTTGTTTGGCGGTCTTGAATGGAGAGAGTAAATATATTTTATTTTAAAGTAACCAAATGATTGTTACCTGCTGTCCTTATAAATGACTACCTTTCCATTTAGGTTTATTTAAGATTGAAATTAATGCATCTGGGCTTCCCTGGTTAAGAATCTGCCTGCCAATGCAGGGGACACAGTTTCGAGCCCTGGTCCGGATCCCACATGCCGCAGAGCAACTAAGCCTGTGTGCCACAACTACTGAGCCTGGGCTCTAGAGCCCATGAGCCACAACTACTGAAGCCTGCATGCCTAGAGCCTGTGTTCTGCAACAAGAGAAACCACTGCAATGAGAAGCCCACTCACCGCAACAGAGTAGCTCCCGTTCCCCACAACTAGAGAAAAGCCCACGTGCAACAACGAAGACCCAATGCAGCCAAAATTAATAAAATACATAAATTTATTTTAAAATTAATTAATTAATGCATCCTATTATGCCTCAGTTCATTCCAAGTTTATTAGTCAAAGTTGAAAGAGCCCTAGTACATATGGACAGAGCCAGACTTGGAATATCAGTAGAATTTTGGTTTCAAGTTTTTGCTACATATATTTTCCTAATAGGTATGACTGATTCCCTAGGTATTATGCTCTAAGGAGTATCAATTTATGCCTCTTTTAATTTTGTTAAACAATTTCCTAGCATATTGACTCACTTTACTTTAAAACTGCGGAATTATTTCTAGGGAGACATATACTAACAGAAAGAAGTTGGTCAAGTTCTTCTAACTCCTGAGGCTTACTCTGCTCTCAAACTTCCTCTAAATGCAAAGGTTTATTATCAATGCCAGTTACAATATTTCCCTTCTCTTTCTTCACTTATAATTTTTAAACACCACTTGGCAATTCTGTTTAAAAACTATGTAAATTTTAATGGGCAGTCCCATTTAGGCTAGAATACTTTGTTAGAAAACAAAAATAACATCTTTAAATTTTGTATAATGGTTACAACTCGTTCTATTAACACCTATTTCTTCATTAAGATTATCCAGCATTTAAAGTGATAAATTTGACCCAACTCCCTTACTTTTGGCAAGTCCTTTAGCCTGGGTCTCACTTTCTCCATTTGTAAAGTTGGATTAATTATATCTACCCAATCTACCTCATAGAGCTGCTATTAAAGGATATTTTTTTTAAGTGATACATTTAAAATAACTTTAAAATATGCACAAAAAATGATTTAAAGGACTGTCATAGATTTGTTATCCAAAATAACTGCTATTTCATTGACTTTTTATTCTTTTATGTGCTATGAGTACACAATAAAAGGAAATAGTAAAGAACAAGATTGACCATGAGTTGCTTCAAGAAGGATAAATATGATTTGCATCAGACAGAGGAATAGAAAGCCCAGTCTCATGGAGGAAAATAACATGATCAAAGATGAGGAGGTAAAATTGAATATGATGTGTGGAAAATATGAGCTCATTTTCCCTAAAACTATTCTAGGAAATTTATATTATATTTTATTATACACATTAGAATATATATTTCTATGTCATTTTGATTATTACTTACTCATGCTTTCTGTCAATGCTATTTTCTCTCTCAGATACTTCTGATGTTGTGGGTTTCACATTTGGTCAATTTGCTATATGATATTCATTAAATTATAGTCAAGAGTCAAATATTTATATTAGAATTTTGAATATATGTGATTTGGATAGTTTCCACATTACCAAAATACCTTTCTTCCCAAAGAATTCATCTATACTCTGAAAAAGTAGATAATTAAGGGATTTTAATCTGCTTTCCTTGCCAGTGTTTAACTCATTAATAAGTATTTGTGATTTCATCTTTAAAAGTGCCTGAAAATTAGGTCATCAGTAAAGTGAGTGGAATAGAAGGATTCATTTTCATATGCAGAAATCAGATAAAACAAACCTTAAAAGAATCACTTGATTTTGTCCTCTCCTCTTTACCTTTGGAGAAAACAATTGTGTCCTTTGGAGTGAATTTTCTCTCATTATAGTTAATTACATACTTTAGATGACAAAATTCCATTTTAAGAAAATTATATAAACTAGTGACTCAAATTCCCACTTGATATTCCACTTTGTATATGCAAAGATGGAATCAGTGATATTAAAATGAGAGCACTTATCTTTAACTCAATGGGAAAAATACAGTTTATTATCATGTTATTATCTTCATTTTTGCCTTCCCTGTGGTAGAATTTCAGAGATCCATATATCTTTCTTAGCAGCAACTAATAGAGTACGAGGAGTGTCAGAGCCATTTCCTTTTGTATATTTATTTATTTTTAAATATTTATGCCATGACCTCTTCTGTATAGATTCATAGACCTCTTTCCCATGCTAAAGAGTTACAAATAAGAATTCAAAGTTTAACTTTATTTTCCAGTTTTAGTAGTGTTACAAAACTTATTTTTGTTTACTGTGGCTATATTAGACCCTATGTTCTCCATAGGCATCACCCATGTAGATATATACATTCTGTTCATTCTAAGCATTGGAACTTCAATAAAATATTCAGTAGTACCTCGTCAAGATGTGAATGAAAGAAAAGAATGCATTATAAGTTTTTAGAGTTGTTCTCCCCACTTGTCTTTTAAAGAAATGAAACTTTACTTGCTCTGATAATTACCAAGATCCACTTTTAGGTTCAAAGAGATGATGAGTGAGTGGAAAAGAGAATGACAGAGAATGAAGGTAATTTAGATGTGTCAAATTTTGTTTCCATAATTGATGGAGATGGGGTAGAGGAAGAAGAGAGAAGTAGGGGAAAGGGGAAGGGAGGTGGGAGAAAGGGACAGAGAGAGAGAGAGAAAGAATATAGGAAAACTCAGCTGCCTTGAGGGGACTTGCCTTAAATGTGGGACTTCAGGGAAGAAATGGATACACTGAAATATTAATAACTATCATCCTATGTTATTAATGTTAATTATTTTGCTACCCCCTCAAAAAAACAACAAAACTAGATCTTCATTGTTTGTAAATTTTTTTAAAATTTATTTTATTCAATTTATTTTTTATTTTTGGCTTTAAGATCTTCATTGTTTGTAAATTTTTTTGTTTATTTTATTTATTTTTTACTTTTGGCTGCGTTGGGTCTTTGTTGCTGTGTGCGGGCTTTCTCTAGTTGCAGCAAGCGGGGGCTACTCTTGGTTGCGGTGTGTGGGCTCCTCATTGTGGTGGCTTCTCTTGTTGTGGAACATGGGCTCTAGGTGCACAGGCTTCAGTAGTTGTGGCACGTGGGTTCAGTAGTTGTGGTGCTCAGGCTCTAGAGTGCAGGCTCAGTAGTTGTGGCACACGGGCTTAGTTGCTCCACAGCATGTGGGATCTTCCCACACCAGGGCTCAAACCTGTGTCCCCTGCATTGGCAGACAGATTCTTAACCACTGCACCACCAGGGATTTGTTGAAGTTGAACTTTTATTTATTTTGGAGCTGATATCTTTTGAGAAGTTCCTTAAGGTGAGTATGAAAGTCTATCTTTTTTATTTGGCTTCAGTGTTTACAAGACTAATAAACCTTTATACACTCAGCTACCTAATATCAATGGGAAGATCCACTTGCATATTTAACTTATTTTGCTAGTTTCTAGACCAAACCTGATCTAAGGCAGGAGGAATTAAAAGAAACATCTAATTGAATAATCTTGGACTTGGTCTTTGAATCACCTCTCTGCTGTGTCATTCCAAATTGTGATTCAACTTTCTGGAGAGAATAACTATCTCTGCACCCATAAAGTACTAAAGCTTTTCATTCCCGGCTTGTTTTTTGTTTTTTGTTTTTCCCTAAATTAGCAACATTTTCAGTTCAAATTCTGATAACCTGAAAAGTTTGAATCCATTGGCAGGTTGCACTATGACATTTACACTGCGCACTTTGTTCTTTAAAAGTCACACATTCACTGACTCAACAAATATGTATTGAGCACCAGTTATATACTAAGTGCTGAGAATACAGCACTGTGCAAGACATATACAGTTCCTGCTCTCTAATAACCTTAGAATTTAACAAGGAAGTCAGACAATAGGAGACTGAAGCTAGGCAGCAAAACCTCCAGGGCACTCAGAAAAAGTATAATTTTGGTCATTCATTTGTTTACTGAATATTTACTCAACTGCCTCTCATGCCGAGTACTGCTGGTTGAACATGATAGACATAAACCCTGTCCTCATGGAGCATATTTTCTGTCTTACCTCTTCATACTGGTGAAAGTTTGACCATATAGCACTTCAGATTAACTAATGTTTTCAGTTCTCTGTAGCTCTGCATGTATGGTGTTGGCAAAATAGTGATAAAGAAATTGTATGAAGAATTAGTCAAATATCATCAGCAGGGGTATGCTTATAGGATATTACATTTACACGCAGTCACACTATTACTCTAAAAGGTTTTTTTTTTTTCATATTATCTTGGAGGTTTAGTTTTTAGGTGCCAGATGGGGGGAGGGTTCTAAATCTAAAGATATAGATATATCTTTATATCTATAGAGATGTAAATATGAAGCTGTCTTATACACCTAAGATTAGGGATATAATAATATTTCAAGAAAAAAATTCTTGCTGTAGGTCAGTTTTCTCTGCTTCTTTGTCTGCAAACAAAGAATATAGATGTTTCACAGTTCCCATAGTTTGATTCTGGTCATCTGGTAACTCCAGCTGATTTTCTCTCTAATACTCTTCTTCATTCCTGGGACTGAGAATGTAACTGGCCCAAACTGGATCATCTGTTTACTCCCAGTCCAATCAGTCATGGTTGAGGGCCTGGGGAGACACATGGTTACAGGGAGTCAGACTCTCAAACTGTGTGGATGGGAGAAGAGATTCTAGAGAAGGTGAATTATGAGCTAAACAAAGAAATATCCAAAAATTGTTCTAATAGTACAGAGTAGTAGCAGTGGTAATAGTAGTAGCAACAGCAGTATTGACGACGATAATTTTAAAAACATTCTTATTATGGACTTCAAACTGTTTGATATTAATATAATAATGACAAACACATTTTTACTAGCTTTTTATTCTGATAAAAAGATATATAACAGAATTTACTATTTTAACCATTTTAAGTGTACCGTTCAGTGGCATTAAGTGCTTTCATTTCACCATCATTCTCAAACTTTATCATCTTTCCACACTGAAACTCTGTGCCCATTAAGCATTAACGCCTCATAACTTCCTCTACCCAGGCACTGATAAACCATTCTACTAACTGTCTTTATGAATTTGACTACTCTGGGTACCTTATGTAAGAGGAATTATATGATACCTATCCTGTTGTGTCTGGCTTATTTTACTTTCAAGGTTTATCTAAGTTGTAACGTTATGTCAGAATTTCATTCTTTTATTTAAGACTGAATAATATTCCATTGTATGTATATCACATTTAGTTTATTCATCTGTCAACGGACATGTGCATCATTTTCACTTTTTGGCTAAATAATGCTGCTATTAACATTGATGTACAGATATATGTTGAGTCCTTGCTTTCAGTTCTTTTGAGTATGTACCCAGAAATGGAATAGCTAGATCATATGATAATTTTATGTTTACTATTTTGGGAACGTCACACGGTTCTCCACAGTGTTTGCACCATTTTATATTCCCACAAGCAAAACATGAGGATTCCAATTTCTCTACATCCTTGCCAAAACCTGTTATTTTCTGGGGGTTTTGTTGTTGTTGTTTGTTTATTTGTCTCTTTGTTTCTTTTGATAATAGAAATCCTAATGGGTGTAAAGTGGTATCTCATTAATGTTTTGACTTGCATGTTCCTAATGATAACTGATGTTGAACGTCTTTTCATATGCGTATTTTGCATCTGTGTATCTTCTTTGGAGAAATGTCTATTTAAGTCCTTTGCCCATTTTAAAATAAGATTATTTTTTCTTTGTGTTAAATTGTAGGAGTTCTTTACATAGTCTGGATATTACTTATCAGATATTACTGGTAAACGTTTTCTCCCATTCTGTAGGTGGCCTTTTCACTCTATTGATAAGTGTTCTTTGATGAAGAAAAGTTTTTCATTGTGATGAATTATAATTTATCTAATTTTTCTTTTGCTGTCTGTGCTTTAGCTGTCATAGCCAAGAAATCATTGCCAAATCCAAAGTTCTGAAGCTTTCCCCTATGTTTTCTTCTAATAGATTTATAGTTTTAGTTCTTACCTTAAGTCCTGTGACCTATTTTGGTTAAATTTTTGTATATCATGCAAGGAAAGGGTCTAACTTTATTCTTTTTCACGTGGGTATCCAGTTTTCCCAACATCCTTTCTTGAAAAGACTGTCCTATCCCCATGGAATGTTCTTGGAACCCCTGTCAAAAATCATTTGACCATATTTGCAAGAGTTTATTTGGGGGCTGTATTCTATTTTTTTGGTCTATGCCTCTATTTATGCCAGTACTACAATATTTTGATTATTGTAGCTTTGCAATAAGATTTGAAGTCAGGAATGTGAGACCTCTGAGTTGGTTATTTTTGTCAATATGGTTTTGGCTATTTGGGGTCCATTGCAATCCCCTGTAAATTTTAGGATGAAATTTTTATTTCTGCAAACACGTTTCTGGGATTTTAATAAGGATTATATTGAATATACAGATAGCTTTGGGTGGTGCTAATATCTTAACAATATTAAGTCTTCCAATTCATGAGCATAGGATATCTTTTCATTTACTTCCTAAGATACATGAAGGGCCTCTCTTAGTGCCAGAGGATATAGGCAATGGTTTTTTTTAATAAACTCTGGACTGTTGTGAGGTCCTTTTAAAAATTTGTTTGATTATAAGTTACACTGATTAAGTGAGATCATTCTTGAATAATTTTGCAGAAATAAACTACTGATTTGCCAAAGAAAACCATTTCCTTTCTGTCCCACCTATTACAAATGTGGCTTATTATACTGATAATTTGATATTGGATATGCTGATGATATAGGTGAATTGAAAAGATAAATCATATTCAACACGTGAACCAAATAACTATCTCTGTAATGTAAAAGGTTAAATGGAGAAAAACATAATTTGTTCTGGTGATGACACGTGGTCATAATTCTATAACTCTACATAACATCTGGTTTTGGAGTATGAGAAGCTATTGATTACTCTTTTCTCTTCCATTTTGGATTCATTACTGGGGAGAAAGGTAGGTATAGAACTACTAAATATTTACTTTATAAAGATCCGAAGGGAAAGAAGCTTTCTTGATTGAATGCAGTGCTGTATAAATTGTCTGTATCTCTAGAAAAGCTGAGTTGCTAGTCAAGCTCTAAAGTGGGTAATATAGTTCAGTGGAGTGGAATCACATAAACTCCTGAGTGGATTATTAGATGACTGGAGTAAAGTCACTATATTACAAGGACCATTATATATACTCACATGTATATGCATAAATGCACATACTACTTTTCCAACAAAATGTACATGAGGCATCAAGACTCTGAATAGACTGTATGATGTTTGAAATTGTGTTGAGAGAGGTTGATTGTAGCAGACCTGAACATATTTAATCCTTTTTGGAGTATATTTTATCAACTTCATCGATGTAAAAATTTCACTCCGTGTACTGAATTTGTTCAATATTCAGAAAGCTGTCTGTTCATGATGATATTCTTATGGTAATTTGATTGATCTATGTTTTGGCTTTTGGGGGTTCTTTTTTTTTTTAAGCTGTTGGGGTTAGGAGTTTATTAGTTAATTTATTTATTTTTGCTGTGTTACATCTTCATTTCTGTGCAAGGGCTTTCTCTAGTTGTGGCAAGTGGGGGCCACTCTTCATCGCGGTGCACAGGCCTCTTACCATCGCGGCCTCTCTTCTTGCGGAGCACAGGCTCCAGATGCTCAGGTTCAGTAGTTGTGGCTCACAGGCCTAGTTGCTCTGCAGCATGTGGGATCCTCCCAGACCAGGGCTCAAACCGGTGTCCCCTGCATTAGCAGGCAAATTCTCAACCACTGCACCACCAGGGAAGCCCTGGGGTTCTTTTGATCAACACATGCAAGAATTCCATTCAGCTAAATCATATGCCTCATTACTCTGGCTTTCAACTTTATATAGGGTACTTTTGGCTTTATAAAGAATAGAGATATAAATAAAATGAGAAGACAACCTACGGAATGTGAGAAAATATTTGCAAATAATGTGACCGGCAAGGAGTTAATTTACAAAATATATAAACAGCCCATATAACTCAATATCAAAAAAGCAAACAACCCAATTAAAAAAATATGCAGAAGAACTGAATAGGCATTTTTCCAAAGAGGAAATGCAGATGGCTAATAGGCACATGAAAAGATGTTCAGAATTGCTAATCATCAGGGAAATGCAAATCAAAACCACAATGAGATATCACTTCACACCTGTCAGAATGGCTGTCATCAAAAAGAACACAAATAACAAATGCTGGCAAGGATGTGGAGAAACAGGAACCCTTCACTAAATGTAAATCGGTGCAGCCACTGTGGAAAATAGTATGGAGGTTTTTCAAAAAACTAAAAAGAGAACTACCATATGACCCAGCAATTCCACTCCTAGGTATACATGCAAAAAAACCCAAAAACAATAACATTAATTTGAAAACATTCATGCACCCCATGCTATATTTATAGCAGCAATATTTATGACTTCTAAGATACGGAAGCAACCTAAGTGTCATAAACAGATGAATGGATAAAAAAAGATGTGGTATGTATATATACTTATATACATACACCATGGAATACTACTAAGCCATAAAAAAGAACAAAATCCTGCCATAGCAACATGGATAGACTGGGACTTTCACAAACTGAGAAAGACAAATACTGTATGATATCACTTACATGTGGACTCTACAAAATACAGCAAACTAGTGAATATAACAAAAAAGAAGCAGATTCATATATACAGAGAACAAACTAGTGGTTACCAATGGGGAGAGGGAAAAGAGGAAGGGCAATATAGGGGTAGGGGTGTAAACTATTAGGTATAAAGTAAGCTAGAAGGATATATTGTACAACATGAGGAATATTAGCCAATATTTTATAATAGCTATAAATGGAATATAACCTTTAAAAATTGTGAATCACTGCATTGTACACCTGTAACATATAATATTGTATAACAATTCTACTTCAATAAAAATAATAATCAAAAAAGACATTAAAAAAAGATTAACTTTACAACTTTTTTTTTACTTTTACTTTTCTGTTTTGGTCAGATAAACCTACTATACTTCCATTAAATTCAAACCATATCTTATCCCTAGGTGGAAAATATGCTTTTTTCCATATTGTATGTGGAACTAAATATCTTCTCCATACTGAAACTGAGGAAATTTCACTGGATGTGACCTCCTGTCAATCCCTAAGTAGGTTATTGTATGTTAGTTTCCCTTCTATCTGTCTACACACACTGACATGATACAATTGTTTTATTTATATGATTCTAAATCTAGTATCATATGCAGCAATGATTATTCTCTTCAAAATCTTAAGCATCACATTGGCACAATCATAATGGTAATAAAAAAGGTAAATTTATTTAAATGAAGATTATTTTGCTTCAAATCCCCAAAATAACTGCCCCCAAATGGAAAACATTTATATTCATTCTTTTATAAGTTAATACTAATAATTCCCCAGCCTTATGTATATGGAAGGAGGTTTTCTGTAGATTAAAAAATTTATTTTCACAGGAGCATATTTAAAGTCCCAGGTGCATGGAATCTCAGAGCTCAAAGACAGCAGAGTGGTTCTCTACTCAAATACTTTACCCAGTTAAAAAATTCCCTTTATGGATCAACTTTCAAAATAGTTGAGTAAAAACTTTGATGTACTTGCTCTCCCTCTAAAAAATGAAAATATGGGTAAAACAAATGAAACAGACTATTTCTTAGCTCTGATGATTACAAAGCACAGAACAAACATAACATGGTCTGTCCAATATAAATTATTGAATCTGAGTAAGACAGCAACACCTAACATTTTAATTTATGTCTATTTCTTTCACCCATCCTTCTCAGGCTAACTGGTGCAGTAGCCAAAAGCAGACAAATGGAGAGATTGGACTGCTTTTGGAGTTCTCTTAAAAGCACCATCCCTAGAGCACAATAAATATTTTATACAAAATTATTGGTCCCTGGAAATTCAGCATTCTCAAATTCTGGTTACTATTTGATTTGATTCAGTTATCTAAACAATAGCAAAATCTGGGAACACCTCAGCTGCCTGACTGTGATTTCTGATGGGACAAAGTAGAGCCTGGCCAAGAGTTTAAAAGGATATACTGGAAAATTAAATAGTAATAGAGAACATTAGAAAGTTCTGACCCATTTCTGGCAAGCTAAAGAATTCACTTATGTGGAAAGCTCTTCACATACCTAGTAAAAATCCATGAAGGAAAAATTTCCCAGTCACTCACATCTAGGTGATCTTGAGAACCTCTGCAAGCAGGAAGTGAAATCTAAGGCTGCCTTGTAAACTTCTTGAAGTTTAGGAATGCTCTTTTTCACATATGTCCCCTTGGGAAAAAAAGTAGAAGATAAAAAGGAAAGGCATTTAAGGAAATATGATTAATTCTTGCCTGACTGCTAAATTAAACTGACACAAGTGTGGTCCTTAAGAAGCCCACACTTAAAAATAAAACAAGAATTTAACAGAAAAAAACTGGCAGAACATTCACTGGCTTATTAGCCCAATATTGTTGCTATGCTAATAAGCAGCAAAAAGAAAGTGGAAAACAAGAACAAACCAGCAACAGCAACAAATTCTTTGGGGGTGGAAGAACCTGATAGCAGGCTTGTAACAATATATTATCTAAAATGTCTAGTTTTCAGTCAATAAGTAAAAAACACTTAAAGAAACAGGAAAGTATGTCACATACAAAAGGAAAAGGTAATCAACAGAAAAAGTCCCTGAGGGACCCAGATTTTGGACTGAGTAAATAAGACTATATTGGCTATTATAAATATTTTCAAAGAACTAAAGGAAACCATGTCTAAAGAATTTAAGAGAAGAATAGGAACAAAGTGTTACCAAATAAAGAATATCAATAAAAGGATAGATATTATAAATAAAAGAATAAAAGATAAATTCTGGAGTTGAAATAAAAATGTACTAGAGGGGTTTAAAAATACATAGGAGCTGGCAGATAAAGAATCATCAAACTTGAAAATTTGCTAATAGAGATTATGCAGTCTGAAGAACAAAGAGAAAATATATAATAAAAGAATTACAAGAAAGAAGGGAGCCTCAGAAACCTGTGGGATATCATCAAGCATATTAAAGTACAGGTAAGTCAGGGAAGGGAAAGATAAATTGAACAGGACGAAAAAAATACTTGAAGAAATAATGTATGAAAACTTCATAAATTTTAAGTAAAATATTAAGTGACACATTCCAGAAGCTTAAAGATCTCCAAGGAAGAAAAACTCATAGATCCACATCTAGACACATCACAAATTAGTGAAAGTCATAGACAAAGAAAATCTTGAAAGTAGCAAGAGAAAAAAATTATCATATAAAAGTGATTCTTTAATAAGATTAGCAGGTGAATTCTCATGAGAAAACATGGAGGCCAGAAGACAGTGGGATGACATTCAAAGTGTTTGAAGGGAAAGATTGTTAGTCAAGAATTCTATACCCAACTAAACTCTCTTTCAAACATGAAGAGAAGGGCGTCCCTGGTGGCGCAGTGGTTGAGAGTCCGCCTGCTGATGCAGGGGACACGGGTTCATGCTCCGGTCTGGAAAGATCCCACATACCGCAGAGTGGCTAGGCCCGTGAGCTATGGCCACTGAGCCTGCGTGTCCGGAGCCTGTGCTCCGCAACGGGAGAGGCCACAACAGTGAGAGGCCTGTGTACCACAAAAAAGAAAGAAAAAAAAAAGAAGAAGAAGAGAAATTAACACTCCTAATAAAAATTTTTAAAATTAAAAAAAAAATTTGGGGTCTAGTTTTGTGAAAAATACCATTGGTAATTTGATAGGGATTTCATTGAGTCTGTAGATTGCCTTGGGTAATCTCATCATTTTGACAATATTGATTATTCCAATCCAAGAACAAGATACACTTTCCATTTCTTTGTGTCATCTTTGATTTATTTCATCAGTGTCTTACAGTTTTCTGAGTACAAGTCTTTTGGCTCCTTAGGTAGATTTATTCCTAAGTATTTTATTCTGTTTTTTTAAAAAATTTTATTTTATATTGGAGTATAGTTGATTAACAGTGTTGTGTTAGTTTCACGTGTACAGCAAAGTGATTCAGTTATACATATACATGTATTTATTGTTTTTCAAGTTCTTTTGCCATTTAGGTTATTACTGAGTATTGAGCAGAGTTCCCTGGGCTATACAGTAGGTCCTTGTTGGTTATATATTTTAAATATAGTAGTGTGTACATGTTAATCCCAACCTTCCAATCTATCCCTCTCCTCTACCCTCCCCCCCCATAACCATATCAAGCATCTTTTCTGACCACAATGCTGTGGGATTAGAAATCAACTACAAGAGAAAAACTGCAAAAAACACAAACACGTGGAGACTAAACAATATGCAACTAAACAACCAATGGATCACTGAAGAAATCAAAGAGAAAATCAAAAAAATACCTAGAGACAAATGAAAACATGCATGATGATCCAAAACTATGGGATACAGCAAAAGCAGTTCTAAGAGGGAAGTTTTTAGCAATAAAATCCTACCTCAGGAAACAAGAAAAATCTCAAGAAACAACCTAAGCTTATACCTAAAACAACTAGAGAAGGAAGAACAAACAAAACCCAAAGTTAGTAGAAGGAAAGAAATCATAAAGATCAGAGCAGAAATAAATGAAATAGATATGAAGAAAACAATAGAAAAGATCAATACTAAAAGCTAGTTATTTGAAAAGATAAACAAAATTGATAAACCTTTAGCCAGACTCATCAAGAAAATAAGAAACAGGGCTCAAATCAATAAAATTAGAAATGGAAAAAGAAAAGTTACAAAGGACACCACAGCAATACAAAGGATCATAAAGACTACTACAAGCAATTATATGCCAATGAAATAGACAACCTAGAAGAAATGGACAAATTCTTAGGAAGGTACTATCTCCCAAGACTGAACCAGGAAGATAGAAAATATGAACGGACCAATCACAAGTACTGAAATTGAGACTGTGATTAAAAATCTCCCAACATACAAAAGTCCAGGACCAGATGGCTTCATGGGCGAATCCTATCAAACATTTTGAAAAGAGCTAACATCTATCCTTCTGACACTCTTCCAAAAGATTGCAGAAGGAACACTCCCAGACTCATTCTCAATGAAGTCACCATCACTCTGATACCAAAACCAGAAAAAGATACCACAAAAAAAAAGAAAATTACATGCCAGTATCACTGATGAACGTAGACGCAAAAATCCTCAACAAAATAGTAGCAAGCCGAATCCAACAATACATTAAAAGGATCATACACCATGATCAAGTGGGATTTATCCCAGGCATCCAAGGATTTTAAAATATCCACAAATTAATCAGTGTGATACACCACATCAACAAATTGAAGAATAAAATCCATATGATCATCTCAATAGATGCAGAGAAAGCTTTTGACAAAATTCAACACCCATTTATGATGAAAACTCTCCAAAATTGGGCAGAGAGGGAACATAACTCAACATAATAGAGACCATGTATGACAAACCTACAGCTAGCATCATACTCAATGGGGAAGAGCTGAAACCATTTCCTCTAAGATCAGGAAAAAGACAAGGATGTCCACCCTCACCATTTTTATGCAACATAGTTTTAGAAGTCCTAGACATGGCAGTCAGCGAAGAAAAATAAATAAAAGTGGGAAAAGAAGTAAAACTGTCACTGTTTGCAGATGACATGACACTATACATAGAGAATCCTAAAGATGCTACCAGAAAACTACTAGAGCTCATCAATGAATTCAGTAACATTGTAGCATACAAAATTAATACACAAAAATCTGTTGCCTTTCTGTACACTAGCAGCAAAAGATCAGAAATCATTTCTGAATGTAGGTGGTGAACTCTGCTTATTCTTAATCTGTGACACACATTAAAAATTTAATTGTGGAACTTTAGGGTTTTTTTTTCCTTTTTAAATTTTATACTGAAGTTCCATTACAAAGTATCATCAGTAGGGTTATTCTACTGGAATCTTGATCTAACATTTTACCTGTCATTTTTATCTTTACCTCATTTTCCCATCAACATATATATGACATGAATCTCTGAATAGCACAGCATGGGTACAGTAACTGCATCTGAGTAACTGAAAAAAAGTAAAGAATAAGGTGCTGCAGCATGCTGTTAAAAAATATTCAAGGTTGATCATCATTGAGTGTGTTGCTTAACCAACTATGAATCCAGGCATCTATATTGTCATTTAGCCCTTATCTCTCCATTTTGGTGGCACCAAAAGGCTGATCAACTATCCTGGTTTGCTCAAAACTTAGGAGTTTCATGGATGCAGAACTTTCTGTTCTAACACTGGGGCAGTTCTAGAAAAACCAAGACAATTAGTTACCCCCTTAAGTGTATGTTGAAAGACTGTTTCTTGTCTAGTGTAAATTCAAAACTCCAGAATTTTATTAGCCCTCTGACATTAAAAAGTGCATTTAGAAAACTGGCTGATGTCTGTGATTCTCTTTCTAAATTTACTTTGAGGTTAAGTACACCAAAGGCCATTCTGTATTTAGATAGGAAATAATATGTAATTTCTTTCTTGGGGGACTTTCTGAAGGATACTTTAAAATTAATTGTGTGTAGTGAATCTCAGAGAGTGACTGATTGAAAAGGAACTGATTTAATCAACAGTCCCCTAGTTGGTACTTTGTAAAAATAGTCAAAATCTCAAAGAAGTCAATGTTAGGAGCATGGCAGGTGGGTGTGGGTGTGGATGCGTAATACTAATTCCTGAGCAATAGCAAAAAAAAGAAAACCAAACTTCTCTTGGTGTTTGATTCTGATGTTAACTAATCCTCATCCACTCAACATAGTTTCCATGCATAATACTGTGAAACAAATATATTTAAAATACAGCTCAGGGAAATTGGGTATTTTCCCTCTCCAAATACACTAAAAACTGTGTTGATTTATAGCTCAATTATTCTGAAGCATCCTACAATTTTAAGTTAGAACAAATCCTGCATGCAGTAACTCTGGTTCTCCCTATTCTGCACCTGTATCCCATACCCAAATCATTCCAAAGAACCCTAACACAAGAGAGATATCGAAATACATTATAGAAAGGAAAAGGGAAATACGTTACATAAAGCAATTGCTTTTTTATTCTTTCAGAACTCTAATAAAGTCGTGTTCACCTCTTTATAGCTGGAGAGGCCTCTGTGGAATTGGGGAATTTTCTTCTGGAAATTTCCTTTTATTCATTTCCTGTATGTCATCTTTCTCAACATCATAGGAGCAACCTTTGTTCTAATCATTCATTCTTTCATTCTAACAAGTTAACAATAAAGCTAGGCTTTCCCATTTCACTCTTTTTTTAGAAAAATAATTTATTTATTTTTGGCTGCATTGGGTCTTCATTGCTGCGCGTGGGCTCTCTCTAGTTGCAGCAAGCGGGGACTACTCTTTGTAGCGGTTCACGGGCTTCTTATTGCAGTGGCTTCTCTTGTTGCAGAGCACTGGCTCTAGGTGCGTGGGCTTCAGTAGTTGTGGCACGTGGGCTCAGTAGTTGTGGCTCATGGGCTGTAGAGCACAGGCTCAGTAGTTGTGGCGCATGGGCTTAGCTGCTCCGCGGCATGTGCGACTTTCCTTCACCAGGGCTCCAGCCCGTGTCCCCTGCATTCTTAACCACTGCGTCACCAGGGAAGCCCCCATTTCATTCTTTACATTTGTCCAGAAAGGATAAGAATAGTCTGTTTTGAGTATTCTTTTGCCATAATATCTGTTCAAAACTGATTTGTTAAAGCTTTCTTTTTCTATCTATGATCTCTATGTTCTGAAACACGATGTTTATTACTAAAGAATAATATAGAAAATGCATTGCACTTTCAATACAGGAAGGTGGTTAAATGTCAAGTATTTCTCAGAATAGTCTTCAAGGCAGCAGTTTTGCTTGATTAAGAATCTAGGCTTTCAATCCTTGTGTGTGAGCAGTTCTGTTATGAACTATAACTTCTTTTCATTTGTTGAAAACTATTTGAAAATATATGTTCAGTTTATAAGTTTCATAACTATATTTGGTCATGACTCTAAGGTTGGATTTTGTTTAATGAAATAATATGTCACATGTTGGCTAAACCATAAAAATTAAAAGTATTTTCAATAAACTTAGATTTGGTTAGAGATTTCTAACAAAATTATTTTTAAAGTTTAAACTTTATGGTTAGTGCATGCTTTATGAAGAATAAGTTCTCAGTAAGTTTAAAATAAATATTTTAAGCATAGGAAAATTTATTAATGCATTATATAAT